>NC_064617.1:69517881-69820911 GCF_023898315.1 Schistocerca nitens
AATGCCTGTATCAGTAATATTTTGATATTGTGCTTCTATGGGGTTACATTCCTTACAAGAAAGTGTATTGGGCTGGATATTGTGAATGAGCTGCATAAAGAAACGTCATAAAACAGTGAGAAATGTCTGGTGTGAGAGACTGACCTCAGTTAAGAGTTGACACTTGGAGAAATGCAGCTTTCCATATTATTAGTTACCCAGTTGTATGTGATATTAACTGTGACAAAAATATATTATAAAATTAAGATAATACATTTCCATGCTATTCATGTGCACATCAGAATATTGAGTAACTGAAAGGTAACTATAGATTCCTATTTTCAGGCAGCACTATTTTCTTACATCCTATCACATTCACCATGGTTCACCTCTTGTTCTGTGCACAGTACTCACAAAAATGTAACTGTCTAATTATAATTATTGTAATCATTGTTAGCCAAACGATATATGTACTTTTTGCTTTTACTGTGGTACCTTTTTCCAGGTATTTTCTATATAATAAAGTGTATTATCACTTAATTATGATCTCATACCTCGTAGCTTATAGTTCCTCATTTTGACTTCAGTATGGCAATGATCTGACATGGAAATATTGAAATGAGATCGTGGTTTACAGCCTCGTGCTATGGAAATCATGCATACTATAGGGTGACCTTAAGTAAAAGTATGGAGGTGTGGCTTATATCGAGGTACTAGATTTCTCTTAATTGCTCAATTTGATCTAGGCCTAGTGTTTGGGGCCACTCAAAGAAACTGTTTTCTTTGAACAGTTCTGTGCATGACATGGGATTTGTAATCATGAAATATCACCATTATGGTTGAATGCAACAAGTTTCATATGCACCGTGTTTGGCAACCAGTGAGCTGTTACTCTGTGGTTCATCAGATGTACAAGTACTTGCCATGTAAACATGCACCATAAAATCATTTCCACTGGCATTTAATATGGATACCGTGCATCAATGCTACTGGCCTGTTTGTTAAAGTGTCTGTCAGTGTTCATTGATAATACACTGAGACTGTTGAGTGACAGGTAAAATCTGTTAAAACTCTGTGTGTTACCTATGCTTTGACATTTGGAATATGTTGTGGAAATATCCATTGTGTGCTGGATCATCAGTTGCTCAATAGTGTGCATTTGTTGGCAGTCATGTAACCCACTTAAACCATCAGTCCACTGTTGTGCCATTGGTTCATTGTTCACACATGCTGACATCAGTCTCAGTACATTTTTCCTCTGACACCTCTCAAACACATGACAACTGCACACATTTTTGGGATCATGGAACTGTGCCTTTGCACCTCCAAAATCTGAACTTTGCCTAACACTGATGTATCCTTTCTTTAATCATCATGTTTGAATGCTAGTTGATTAGACATGCGGATCCGAGCTAAACTATTTCTGATGATGCATTGTGAACAACATGTGACCATACTGCAGGTTTAATGATAATTCTTTTGGCCTTACAAAGACTATGGATATGTTACATTCATCTTTTGCACTAACCTGTTCTAATCCAGGGTTTTGAGTGAGTTATCATCTTTGCCACTAGTCCATAGTTTATGCAGTATTTGCTTAATTTTCCTTGTTCTAGTTTGGAATGCCCCTCCCCCCTCTTTCATCATCTATAGCCCCCAGCAAAGTTAAAACCATAAAGGTCATGTCACCTTTAAGTCACTATTAATTTTATAACAACTTGTAGTTTTGTAAAATAATTGTCATATATCTTCTGCCATGTGCTTCATAATGGTTTGCATAATGTGGATGTACATGGTTTTTCAGTTACCCTTGTAGTAACTGTGTCTTGTATCTTTCAGTTACAAGCTATTTTTAATAATTTGCTCATTGTCATAACATAGTATGTACCAATATGTAAAATTAATGGAATTAAGTTTTTAGCTGACGGTAAAATGAAATAATTTCTTTAGTATGTTATGACTTTATCTGTATTTCAGTGTTCTTGGTTACAGTGATGATTAGATGAACACATCATTATAACAAAAAAAAAATTGTCTTTAGTCTAATGCTGTTTCTAGCCTCTAGTGCATTGGTCTGTATGAAAATGCTCTTTTATCTCTGTTAAGAGATGCAAATGGTTGCTAAATTAATAGAACAAGTGTGAGGCAGAAAAGAAAATAGTATGCTTCTAATCCTACAAGAACATGAAAAAGGATACATGGAAAACTTAAGATTTCATCCTTGAATGCAACTTTTACTCTGCAATGAAGAGTGCATTATAATGAACCTTCCAGGTGGCCTGGGACCTGAACTGCCACCCTCTCTGGGCAGTGTTCTACAGTTTGTATACATCTATTGATGGAATCAACAAAGCCTTTCAGTAGGCCTACTGCTCTCCAACATTTCCACCTATCACACAAGTTCTCCTGCAAATCTTGCTGGATTAGCATTCTTGTTAAGAAGGATACAACTAAGAATGACCTACTGACAGCCTAAATGTTTCCACACAATGCTTTTTCCATTGAAATTTTTAACTATACTGTAAAGTTATACATTTCACATGTGAACTGTTGAAAATGGAGGATGTAAGTTAAACCGTGTAGCTTCCCATCATTTGTAAGGATCTTGTCCAGCAGTTACTCTTGACAACAATCAAGCATGAATAGCCTGTTTACACTCTATATACCTGTTTCATGATAACTTGATGTGTTCCTAATCCATTTGTATATTGACAGTATATATAGTATGCTGGAACGGAATCCTAGAAGCCTATTCTGAAAGACCAGATCATAATATTAGAGAGCAAATAATTTAATTGCCACTAAATCAAAACTTGTAAACTATAATATACTGAGATGACACGGCTTTTCAAATTTGTCCTTTTGTGAGGAACCATCTTTCCAAGAAATGGCTGAACTTTGGGAATTGTAGAACAATTCCCAATAACTTAATAAGTTGTTTGTGTTGTTAAATTATTTTTTTTGTCATCTGAAAATACTGTAATGAACTCATTTTAGTACACAACAACTGCAATTAAATACCCACTAAGAACCTTACCCACATCTTTTAGTTTAGGGAACATGCGAAATTTTAGACCCTGAACCTATTTTTCCAAGAAGAAAGCCAAAATCTTGGAGTAACATTTCATGTAGGCTCTAAGAACATAGAGGAAACATGTTGATGCATAGTGAATACGCATTAATTGTGTGCGTTCAGTCAATATTTGCCTGTGTGTTTTTGTACCATTACATCAGTTTTTGTGCACAAGAAAAAGAAATTTACTATAAGAGTTCAAGAATGAAAACAGAATTTCTGATACGTGCAGAAGAGCATGTGTGAGGTGCATAAGAGTAAGAGACACACATTAGTAAATTCATATTGAAATGGATTTCTTGACCTTGTTTTGCTTCAAACTCTCAGGAAGGCTCAACATTATATTGCAGATGTACATTAATTGATATGTAGTGACAGAGGACAGATGAAAATTGTTTCTGTTCTTCCATCTGAATATTTAATTAACAGTTCATTTCTAAACAAAATTTCTGCTGCAATTACGTGTTTTGTTTATTAATGAATATTCATATAGCTGCTGCAGAAAATGACCAGACAAACAAACTTGTTGATCTAGCTTTTCTGACTAATTGAAATCCTAATAAATGAGAAACAGCAGCATTATCATTTCAATCCAACTACAACTCAAGGAAGTAACATTTCATTGTGGATTGAACCGACTTTTCTTTTCTGCTGTTCACACAATAATCTTATGTTCCATTACACCTAATTTGCTCACTGATTGCCACATAGTAAAAATATTGATATTTTCAGCTGTTGGTTGGATATCATGTTTTGTATCTTAAAAATGTGATACGTGTGATAGTGTTAAGGGAAAGGTATCTCAGACAACTAGTCGATTTGGTTCATATTTGGCATGTCATTTGTGTATAACTTAAAATGACCAAGTGAAAGTGCCATTGTATGACAACCAGGATTAAAGTTTTAATTCACTAGTAGTGAAAGTCATTTGTGAAATTTGCCTACCTTATTATTCCTTATTAACTCTCATGTTTGTACCAATTTTGAAGTGGCAAAAATACAAACGAAGGAAAAAATTGCAGAATGCATTTGAGAATTGAACACAAGTTCTCAGCTTCCTAGCCAGGTACCTTGGTCAATATGCCAGTGGTGCTTCTGTTGAGCAGTGTTTACCTTACGGGTTCAGAAGCAGCAGTTGTAACAATTTCTTTCCTCAATTTCTAGGGAAATACACATTTGCGGACTCCACATATGATGATGGAAAAGTGCTCACTTTTCCACTGTATATTAATCCTGTCAATTTAGAGTTGATTGTGCATTTTGTATTTTAGGGGTGGCTTTCTGGAAAAATGGAGGGGTGCTGAGCCAAAGTATCTTAGTCTTTCATTAAAGGTTGTACAGCTGACCTGCCAAATATGAACATAATTGGTTGACCGTGTCTGACGCCTTCCACCATATAACAGGAAATTATAAAAGTTGTAAAACATATTTGCTGATGTGTTCCAGGTGCAGCTCATTATCAGAATATTTCTTTTGTTGCAAATGATCTTAACAGGATGTTAGAAAATTTTTACAAAACAAATATGAAAGTAAGAGTTTAGTGACCTAATACCAGAGCAGTGATACGTGTTCAAAATTTACATAATCGTCACAGGCCTCCTGCGGGACTTCAGTATTGTAACTTAAGATAACTGTTTTCTTTTGATGGCTTATTTTGCTTTGCTGGATACTCATTTTCTTTAACATATATATGTGGTGTTTGTTCTTTCAAACTTGTACAAGAGAACAGACACCACATATATAATTAAGTCAAGGCTGGTCAATGATCGCTTTAGTGCAGATGCACACAATGCTGAAACTCTGAGGGAATCAGCCAAACACAATGATTAATGAGGATAATGGGCAGGGACACTACATCAGTAGTGTGTAGATAAGTTGAAAATTTAGGTCTAACAGGAGGCATTCTAGGGTAATCAGTGCAGTTGCAATGACCGCTGTGTCCGGATGGCTCAGTGGTCAGAGCATCTGCCTAGTGAGCAGGAGACCAGGGTTTGAACCCCTATCTTGCACAAATTTTCAGCTTCCCCATTGATGTAAATCAAAGCCCACTAGCAGCTAAATGTCATTAATTCCTTTGTGTCTCCATTTTAAAATGTCTGTGTACTGTGTGATTTTCAGGACTCGTCTTAACTTTAGAAAATTTCCAACTTTTTCATTGTGATCAATTCTGGTGAAATCCTTAGATCTGGAATAATAGGATCTAATTTATTTAACAATGAGAAATTGGGATTTGAATTGAAGGTTTACTACACAACCTGTTACTAGGACAGTATACTGTAGATCTAATTTTGATTATAAAACTTCTTGTCACCCAAAAAACTTCAAACACGTGAAAAGCTTTTAACCTTAGCAAGAAAGATGAAAATTACTGTTTCTGTCCTGATGTCTCCCAGTTTTTACTGATAAACGACCAGCCTGGTTACCTTGAAGATGTGGAAAACCAAGGATGGAAAATAGACATTCTGGCTACATAGACATTGTAGCTACTTTTTTTACACTGTAGTATTGATGAACATGATTTTTTGCTATTCTTTTGTTGACAGGAATGTGATTCAGGATTTTTACACATCTCATTTGCCATTTGACAGTGCCTGTTAAGTGTCTTGCCATTACTCAAGATAGCCATCTTCATTCAGTTACCTGTTCTATCATTCATACACTTTCTTAAACACCTTTTCCAAATTTTGTTTTTAATTGCTCCATACATCATGCCACTGTGTTCACATTTCAGCTGTTATGCTATTTCAAATCCCTTCCCTGAATTTATTCATTACACGTCAATCACCCCCCCCCCCCCCGCTCTCTCTCTCTCTCTCTCTCTCTCTCTCTCTCTCTCTGTGTGTGTGTGTGTGTGTGTGTGTGTGTGTGTGTGTGTGTGTGTGTGTGTGTGTGTGTGTGTGTGTGGTTTTTTTTTTTTTTTATTTACTGTGCTTTTCAGGTGGTGCAGATATAAGTCATGATCTTGCAGACCTGTGATATATCATGTGTATGGCTCTTGCTTTTGTTTTGTGACATTGTAAGTGTATATGTGTCACAAGTGTTGACATTCTTTTTTGTTTACTTCCATGTTGAATGCCTTCAACAACAAAATTGTTTTTAAAAGTAATAGTACAGATGACTAATTATGTTATTGTCATATAAAGTATTTGGAAATAATGTTATAAATTTTGTCTCAACTGTACCACCATGGTTTTTAAAATGAAACTAGTTTCAGAGATGTGATAAAATGAGATATAGAAATGCAAACATGTTACAGGACTTGCAATGTCCATACCTGAATACTGTTGCGATTCCAAATTCTTTTGTTTTTGACACAATTTTTGCGTTTCTTGTGACTGAAACTGTCATCGACTGATATAATTATTACAGATACAGATATATCTACCAGATTAATAACAAATTGAAATTTATGGCAACTAGATGTGGAAAAAGATGAGGGCCTATTTTTATATGTAACTACACTGCCTTATTATGATGTAGTGATATGCAGAGTTGCAGATGAACAGTCTGTATTATACAGTATGGGAATTTTCCCAGTGTTTCCATTTTGCTAGTATAAAATTTAAATGTTGCTGTATGTTTCTCATTTAGTATGTGTAGTCTTTAAAGCTTGAACTGCATTTAATGAAAGAGGTACAAAGAAAGGTTAAACCAAAGTTTGTTAAACTAAGTTGATGCACTCTAAAATGTAACATAAATGAAATACTGCAATAAATTAGTGTAAGAGTAATTGTTGGGTAATTCATTTTGTTAACCTTCACCATATCCTTCAGTAAAATGAAGTGGGCCATTTTTATAAATTAACAATTTATGTGTTTAATATCTCAAAACTGTGAAATATTGGTCTGTCAGATGAGAGCAAACTAAGATTAATAATTTCACATTAAACCTATTTGAAACAAAAGCTGTTATGTTATTGGAATGCAAAGTAGCCTAGAATAAAATGTGCACTATGTTGATTTGAATTGAATGTCACAGGAAGAGTGTATAATTTCATTTATAAAGAATTAAGGAACTGTAAAGTACGAAGGTGATACAAGAAGTACCATCTGTTTTGTTTTAATTCCGGAAATATATTTTATTAGTAAAAACGTCACATAAGAAATTGAAGCTAACTTCATTTCTCTTCACAATCACCTTCATTATTTAAACAATTGTCATACTTGTCTAAAAGCTCTAGAATTTCCATGTTGTATTTGGTTGATCTTTAGTCCCTTAACTCAGTTATTCATTGCATTTGTCACCTTCACATCACTTCCAAAATGTTTCCTACACAGTGAACTCTTTGAGCTTCATGAAAAGGTGAAAATCACTGGGAGCAAGGTCTAGACTATATGGTGGCTAATCAAAAATTTCCTATCCAAACTCGTCTTGCAGTCCTCTGAGGACCACAGCAGTTTAAGGGCAGGCATTGTCATGAGGAAAGTGAATATCACAAGAAAGCATTTTGTGCCTCTGATTTGGGGTTGCTCACTGTTGTTTTCTTAGTGTCTCAGTATGAAATTCTATTGACAGCAATGTTTTTAGGCATGAGACCCACCAATAGATTGACTTTACGATCCCAAAAGAAATCACTGCCATCAGTCTTCATGTTGACTCGGTTTGTTTGAATTTTCAGTTTTTTTGTGTTACACAGTGATGATATTAAAGTTGTTAGTGCTTTGTCTACAGGGTGAAATGAGGCAGCCATCTCTCATCACAAGTAACAATTTGATCAAGAAATAAATTTCCATCTGCATATCATCATGCCATAAATGTCAGTGCTTCAGACATTCCATCTTTTGTGTTGGTCACTTAGGTGCCACTCCCCCAGCGGTTCCGGGGTAAGAATAGGCCCAAGGTATTCCTGCCTGTCGTAAGAGGCGACTAAAAGGAGTTTCAACCGTTTCGGGCTTCCATGTGATGGTCCCCCTTGGGGTTTGACCTCCATTTTTCAAAATTCTACAGAAGTACGAGCCTTTTGGGAAGGAAGCCTTCCGTGGTGTATCACCGGTCCTCAGTGCACTAAGACCTTGGCACTCAGCATTGTAACGGCGTTGTAACCATACCCACTATTCCTCAAATTGGGCCTAAACGCCTGATGGGTTGTACAAGTTACGCCCATAGTGCGTCCCCATCTGCACCTACGATCATGATGGACTTTCCATGGCACCAGAAATCCAGCACAGTAGCCAGCCCGTTGTGGTGGTGTCATCATGTACCCTCTAGGTTGTAGCCCCTTGACAACACATGGATCGTACTGCCGATACCTGAGCTGCACCCTCCCCACGTCGGCCAAGGAGTAGATGCTCATCTCCTTGGGGCATCAGGACTCCCGGCAATGGTCATCCTGCCAGGTGGCCCTTGCTGAGGCTGGGTGGTGCCCGTGGGGAGAGCACCTGGTCAGAGTGGGTGGTATCGTGGCGGACGTTTCGCAGATGAAACGTCAACACGTATCAGGTCGCTCTGCGGCCGAGTCTTTCGAACGGAAAGGTACTGTCTCTAGTTCTGGTTCTCCTGCCCTTTCCGCCTTGGCCACTCCCTGGGAGGAGGGACAGGCCCGCCGGCTTGGGGCGAAGTACTTCCCCCGCTATTTGGTCTGTTCTCGAACCGATGGGGGGACGTTCGCCACCTCCAAGCCCATGTTCTTTGTTCAGCACATTGAGGACATCTTCGGGGAAATCGAGGCTCTCAGTAAGATGCGTTCGGGGTCCGTTCTTATAAAGATCACTTCCGCCACACAGTCGGCAGCGCTCCAGGCATGCGACCGCCTAGGGGATATCCCAGTGTCCATTGTCCCGCATCTGGCACTAAATAGGACACAGGGGGTTATTTTTCATCGGGACCTCATGCTGCAATCTGATGAGGAGCTCAGGGCCAACCTGGAGTGCCGAGGCGTGCATTTCGTCCAGTCCAGCGCGGCCCCAAAGACCGTCGCATCGACACCGGGGCCTTTATCCTCGCCTTTGAGGGAGACGTTCTCCCAGAGAAGGTAAAGGTTATGTGCTACCGGTGCGACGTGCGACCTTACGTCCCGCCTCCTATGCGCTGTTTTCGGTGTTTGCACTTTGGGCACACGTCGTCACGGTGTGAGGCTGAGCCCCTTTGTGGCGATTGTGGATGTCCTCTTCGTGAGGAACATACATGCACCCCACCACCTCGGTGCGTTAATTGTCCTGGCATCCACTCGCCTAGATCCTCAGACTGCCCCGCATATCAGAAGGAAAGAAGATACAAGAACTCAAAACTTTGGATCGTCTCTCTTATTCTGAGGCCAGGAAGAAGTATGACCGCCTCCATCCCGTGCTGTTGACCACTTCGTTTGCCTCAGTTGTGTCCCCTCCTTCCGCAGTATCCTCACCCCTATCCTGTCCCTCCTACGCCTCCTCCCCCCATCCGGGGTCTCTGCCTCCGCCTCCCAAATCCCTCCCTTCCAAATCCTCCTCCCCCATGGCCCCCGCCCCCTCTGCCCCAGGGGCCACCCTTCCTCCTCCTCCTCCTCCTCCTCCTCCTCCCCCTCCTCCCCCTCCCCCCTCCCCCCCCCCCCCCCCGCCTGAGAAGCGATCCTCTTCTCAGGCGTCCATCGGGGAAACGTTCCGGACCCCAGCTTCCGAGGTCCGGCGTTCCAAAACGCACCCCGCGCGTGAGGACCTTCTTCGGGTCCAGCCCACCACCCCTGTGCCTCCTCGGACTTCCAAGAAGGCCCCCAAGAAGAAGTCTCGATCCCCCTCTCCACCCCGGCACGTTTCGTCTGACGCTCCATCCGTGAGTCGCTGCTCCCGGCCGTCCTCAGTTTCGCCGGGACGCTCTGCTGCCAGGTGCTCAGCTGGCCTCTTGTCGGCAAATGATGCTGCCCCTCCTACACCACCAGGGACAGCGGCCGCAGCTGGCGACGACTCGATGGAACAGGATCCGCCTCCTGCCGGTTGTAGCGTTGTTCCCTCAAAACCTGGCCCTCCGCGGCCGTCGAGGTGACCAGCTCTTCCCCCGTCTCGTTCCCCCTCTTTTTTGACTAGCGATGGCCTTGTTACATTGGAACATAAGAGGTATTCGATCTAATCGGGAGGAATTACAACTGCTCCTCCGCCTGCACTGTCCGCTCGTCCTTGGTCTCCAGGAAACCAAGTTGCGCCCAACTGACCGTATTGCCTTTACCCACTACACCTCGGAGCGGTATGACCTCACCCCTGTGGACGGTATCCCAGCTCATGGTGGGGTCATGTTGCTCGTTCGGGACAATGTCTATTACCATCCCATCCCATTGACCACCCCACTCCAAGCAATAGCTGTCCGTATTACTCTTTCTGCCTTTACTTTTTCAGTTTGTACCATCTACACTCCACCGACATCCGCTGTTAGTCGGGCTGGCATGATGCACCTGATTGTTCAGCTTCCCCCGCCATTTTTATTGTTTGGCGACTTCAATGCCCATCATCCCCTTTGGGGCTCCCCTGCATCCTGTCAATGAGGCTCACTCTTGGCGGATGTCTTCAACCATCTCAATCTTGTCTGCCTCAATACTGGCACCCCGACTTTCCTCTCGGACTCTACTCATACCTACTCCCACTTGGACCTCTCGATCTGTTCTACCACTCTTGCCCGTCGATTCGAGTGGTATGTCCTTTCTGACACCTATTCGAGCGACCACTTCCCCTGTGTCGTTCGTCTCCTGCACCACACCCCATCCCCAAGTCCTTCGAGCTGGAACATACCGAAAGCCGACAGGGGACTTTACTCCTCCCTGGCGACCTTTCCGGACCACGATTTTCTCAGTTGTGACAGTCAGGTCGAATACCTCACGGCTGTTATCATCAATACTGCCGAACGTTCCATTCCTCGTACTACCTCTTCTTCACATCGCGTTTCCGTCCCCTGGTGGAACGAGGCTTCTAGAGACGCTATCCGTGCTTGACGACGTGCTTTACGCACCTTTCGCCGCCATCCTACGTTGGTGAATTGTATTGGATACAAACGACTCAGAGTGCAATGCCATAGAGTCATCAAAGACAGCAAAAAAGATTGTTGGGCCTCTTTCACCAGCTCCTTTAACAGTTTTACTCCCTCTTCTGTCGTATGGGGTGGCCTGCGCCGGCTGTCGGGCATTAAGGCCCACTCGTCGGTACCTGGCCTGACCTCAGGTAATGAGGTCCTCGTTGATCCTGTGGCTGTCTCCAACGCCTTCGGCCAGTTTTTCGTGGAGGTTTCAAGCTCCGCCCATTACCACCCTGCCTTCCTTCCCAGGAAAGAGGCAGAAGAGGCTCGGCGACCTTCCTTCCACTCGCTGAATCTGGAAACTTATAATGCCCCCTTTACTATGCGGGAATTCGAACGGGGCCAGATGCCATTCACGTTCAGATGCTGGCACACCTTTCTCCAGCGGGCAAAAGCTTCCTTCTTCGTACCTACAATCGCGTCTGGACCGAAGGTCAGGTCCCCATGCGTTGGCGTGACGCCGTCGTTGTTCCTATACCCAAACCCGGGAAGGATAGACACCTTCCTTCTAGTTACCGCCCCATTTCTCTTACAAGCTGTGTCTGTAAGGTGATGGAGCGCATGGTTAATGCTCGGTTAGTCTGGATTCTTGAATCTCGACGGCTACTTACCAATGTCCAATGCGGCTTTCGTCGCCGCCGCTCCGCTGTTGACCACCTTGTGACCTTGTCGACATTCATCATGAACAACTTTTTGCGAAGGCGCCAAATGGTAGCCGTGTTCTTCGATTTGGCGAAGGCTTATGATACCTGTTGGAGAGGAGGTACATTCCGCACTATGCACAGGTGGGGCCCACGCGGTCGCCTGCCCCTTTTTATTGATTCCTTTTTAACGGATCGAAAGTTTAGGGTACGTGTGGGTTCCGTATTGTCCGACGTCTTCCTCCAGGAGAACGGAGTGCCTCAGGGCTCCGTCTTGAGCGTAGCCCTTTTTGCCATCGCGATCAATCCAATTGTGGATTGCATTCCACCTAATGTCTCAGGCTCTCTCTTTGTCGATGACTTCGCTATCTACTGCAGTGCCCAGAGAACATGCCTCCTGGAGCGCTGCCTTCAGCGTTGTCTAGACAGCCTATACTTATGGAGCGTGGCAAATGGCTTCCGGTTCTCTGAAGAGAAGACGGTTTGTATCAACTTTTGGCGATATAAAGCATTCCTTCCGCCATCCTTACATCTCGGTACCGTTGTTCTCCCACTCGTGGAAGCAACTAAGTTTCTAGGGCTCACGTTGGATAGGAAACTGTGTTGGTCTCCGCATGTCTCTTATTTGGCGGCCCGTTGTACACGTTCCCTTAATGTCCTCAGAGTTCTTAGTGGTTCATCTTGGGGACCGGATCGCACTGTCCTGCTTCGCTTGTATCGGTCCATAGTCCGATCGAAGCTGGATTATGGGAGCTTCGTCTACTTGTCTGCTCGGCCATCCCTCTTACGCCGTCTCAACTCCATCCACCATCGGGGGTTACGTCTTGCGACCGGAGCCTTCTACACTAGTCCTGTCGAGAGTCTTTATGCTGAAGCTGCCGAATTACCATTGACCTACCAGCGCGACGTACTGGTGTGTCGGTACGCCTGCCGGCTGTTGTCTATGCCCGACCACCCCTCTTAAGAGTCCTTCTTCGCCGATTCTCTCGACCGTCAGTACGGGTTGTATGTGTCTGCCCTGCTGCCCCCCGGAGTCCGCTTCCGTCGCCTGCTTCGACAATTGGATTTTTCCCTCCCTACCACCTTCAGAGAGGGTGAGAGCCCGACACCACCTTGGCTCCAGGCTCCAGTTCATATTTATCTCGACCTCAGCTCACTCCCGAAGGAGGGTACTCCGGCTGCAGTGTATTGCTCACGGTTTGTCGAACTTCGTGCTCGACTTGCCGGTCACACCTTTATTTATACCGATGGCTCCAAAACTGTCGATGGTGTCGGCTGTGCCTTTGTCGTCGGGGCCGCCACCTTTAAATACCGGCTCCTCGACCAATGTTCCAGCTTTACGGCCGAGCTTTTTGCTCTCCATCAGGCCATTCAGTATGCCCGCCGCCACCGCCATTCATCGTATGTACTCTGCTCTGACTCGCTCAGTGCTCTTCAGAGCCTTGGAGCTCCCTATCCGGTCCATCCCTTGGCTCAACGGATACAGCAGTCCCTCCATTCTTTCACAGATAATGGTTCTCCTGTCAGATTTCTGTGGGTTCCCGGACATGTAGTAGTGCCTGGGAATGAGGCTGCGGATGCTGCATCCAAGGCTGCAGTCCTCCTGCCTCGGCCAGCCTCCCATTGTGTCCCGTCATCTGATGTTCGTTTGGATGTTTGTAAGAGGCTTGTGTCGTTGTGGTGGGATGCTTGGTCATCCCTCGAAGGAAACAAGCTCCGGGCAGTAAAACCGCTCCCAACTGCTTGGACAACCTCCTCCCGACCATCTCGGCGAGAGGAGGTCCTTCTGACCAGGTTGCGGATTGGGCATTGCCGGTTTAGCCACCGCTACCTGCTCTCCGGTGACCCAGCCCCGCAGTGCCCTTGTGGTCAGGCATTAACAGTGCGCCATGTTTTATTGTCGTGTCCCCGCTTTAGTCAATCTCGTGTTGTCCTGTCCCTGCCATCTACTTTACCGGATATTTTAGCTGATGACACTCGAGCAGCTGCTTGTGTTCTGCGTTTTATAACTTTGACTGGCTTGTCCAAAGACATCTAACCTTTTTACTTATTTTATCTACATCTTTGTTAGGTCTTTCTGGTGTTCCCCGCTCCCCTTGAGTTTTACTAGATTACCTGTGCTCTAACAACAGTGACTGGGCGCTAATGACCTCAGTAGTTCTCAGTAGTTGAGCGCCCTTAAACGCCACCAAAAAAAAAAAAAAAAAAACCACACTTAGGTGCCACAGAATTCACAGTAAATATTTGGAAAGACAATGTGAAACTCGTCAGAGCTTACACTTCACTTGATTCTCCAAATCATCTGTGGTTTATTTTATTTTTATTTATCCACAAAATCATGTTCATGATATGGGATACAAGTTACAGCAGTGAATCGTTGAAGCATAATACTTTTTCTTACATTGACTGTATGACAGAATACATAAAATACATATCTACATTAATCATTCATGATTCACATATTAGACTAAATTAAAGCTACATGTGACTTAAATTGGTCTCTATAAATTCAGCAACAGAATAAAAACAATGCTGGAGCAATATACTGTTAACTTTCTTCCTGAAAGAGTTGTTGTTATTCTTGATTGAGCAAGGTAATTTATTATAAAGTATGCTGCCTATGTGCCTCACACCATCATGGCATATTTTTAGCATGGATAGGGACTGCAACTGCTGTGTTTGGATGCAGGCTGAGTTGGTATCCCTTCGCTCCCAGCTTCAGGCAGTGTTGGCTTCGGTCATACAACTTGAGGCTGTTGCCAATGGGCATCACTGTGGGGGTCCGGATGGTGGTTTGTTGGGGATGGCCAGCTCGTCCCACGCATCCCCCGATCGGACTAAGACTGTGGCTACCCGGGATACTGCCCACATTGAGGCTGATCCCTCACCTGTGGTAGAGTGGGAGGTCATCTCGAGGTGTGGCAGGGGGCGAAAAACATTCCGGAGGGCTGAACGGAAGGACTCTCCAGTTTGTCTGACAGAACCGGTTTCAGGCTCTGTCTCAGGCTGATACTGATCTTCGGCCAGACATGGCTGCTTGTCCTATTCCAGAGGTTGCCCCTCAGTCTGCAAGATCCGGGCGGTCGCAGAGGGTGGGCTTACTGGTAGTTGGGAGCTCCAACGTCAGGCGCGTAATGGGACCCCTTAGGGATATGGCAGCAAGAGAGGGGAAGAAAACCAATATGCACTCCGTGTGCATACCGGGGGGAATCATTCCAGATGTGGAAAGGGTCCTTCCGGATGCCATGAAGGGTACAGGGTGCACCCATGTGCAGGTGGTCGCGCATGTCGGCACCAATGATGTGTGTCGCTATGGATCGGAGGAAATCCTCTCTGGCTTCCGGCGGCTATCTGATTTGGTGAAGACTGCCAGTCTCGCTAGCGGGATGAAAGCAGATCTCACCATCTGCAGCCATCGTCGACAAGACTGACTGCGGACCTTTGGTACAGAGCCGAGTGGAGGGTCTGAATCAGAGACTGAGATGGTTCTGCGACCGTGTGGGCTGCAGATTCCTCGACTTGTGCCATAGGGTGGTGGGGTTTCGGGTTCCGCTGGATAGGTCAGGAGTCCACTACATGCAGCAAGTGGCTACATGGGTAGCAGGGGTTGTGTGGCGTGGACTGGGTGGTTTTTTAGGTTAGATGGCCTCGGGCAAGTACAGAAAGGGCAGTAGCCTCAAAGGGTGCGGGGCAAAGTCCGGACATGCGGGGGCCAAGCAGCAATCGGTATTGTAATTGTTAACTGTCGAAGCTGCATTGGTAAAGTACCGGAACTTCAAGCGCTGATAGAAAGCACCGAAGCTGAAATCGTTATAGGTACAGAAAGCTGGCTGAAGCCAGAGATAAATTCTGCCGAAATTTTTACAAAGGCACAAACAGTGTTTAGAAAGGATAGATTGCATGCAACCAGTGATGTCGTGTTTGTCGCTGTTAGTAGTAGTTTATCCTGTAGTGAAGTAGAAGTGGATAGTTCCTATGAATTATTATGGGTGGAGGTTACACTCAACAACCGAGCTAGGTTAATAGTTGGCTCCTTTTACCGACCTCCCGACTCAGCAGCATTAGTGGCAGAATAACTGAGAGAAAATTTGGAATACAATTCACATAAATTTTCTCAGCATGTTATAGTCTTAGGTGGAGATTTCAATTTACCAGATATAGACTGGGACACTCAGATGTTCAGGACGGGTGGTAGGGACAGAGCATCGAGTGACATTATACTGAGAGCACTATCCGAAAATTACCTTGAGCAATTAAACAGAGGACTGACTCGTGGAGATAACATCTTGGACCTACTGATAACAAACAGACCCGAACTTTTCGACTCTGTAAGTGCAGAACAGGGAATCAGTGATCATAAGGCCATTGCAGCATCCCTGAATATGGAAGTTAATAGGAATATAAAAAAAGGGAGGAAGGTTTATCTGTTTAGCAAGAGTAATAGAAGGCAGATTTCAGACTACCTAACAGATCAAAACGAAAATTTCTGTTCTGACCCTGACAATGTTGAGTGTTATGGAAAAAGTTCAAGGCAATTGTAAAATGCGTTTTAGACAGGTACGTGCCGAGTAAAACTGTGAGGGATGGGAAAAACCTACCGTGGTTCAACAACAAAGTTAGGAAACAACTGCGAAAGCAAAGAGAGCTTCACTCCAAGTGTAAACGCAGCCAAAACCTCTGACAAACAGAAGCTAAATGATATCAAAGTTAGCGTAAGGAGGGCTATGCGTGAAGCGTTCAGTGAATTCGAAAGTAAAATTCTATGTACTGACTTGACAGAAAATCCTAGGAAGTTCTGGTCTTACGTTAAATCAGTAAGTGGCTCAAAACAGCATATCCAGACACTCTGGGATGATCATGGCATTGAAACGGAGGATGACACGCGTAAAGCTGAAATACTAAACACCTTTTTCCAAAGCTGTTTCACAGAGGAAGACCGCACTGCAGTTCCTTCTCTAAATCCTCGCACAAACGAAAAAATGGCTGACGTCGAAATAAGTATCCAAGGAATAGAAAAGCAACTGGAATCACTCAACAGAGGAAAGTCCACTGGACCTGACGGGATACCAATTAGATTCTACACAGAGTACGCGAAAGAACTTGCCCCCCTTCTAACAGCCGTGTACCGCAAGTCTCTAGAGGAACGGAGGGTTCCAAATGATTGGAAAAGAGCACAGGTAGTCTCAGTCTTCAAGAAGGGTCGTCGAGCAGATGCGCAAAACTAGAGACCTATATCTCTGATGTCGATCTGTTGTAGAATTTTAGAACATGTTTTTTGCTCGCGTATCATGTCGTTTTTGGAAACCCAGAATCTACTCTGTAGGAATCAACATGGATTCTGGAAACAGCAATCGTGTGAGACCCAACTTGCTTTATTTGTTCATGAGACCCAGAAAATATTAGATACAGGCTCCCATGTAGATGCTATTTTCCTTGACTTCCGGAAGGCGTTCGATACAGTTCCGCATTGTCGCCTGATAAACAAAGTAAGAGCCTACGGAATGTCAGACCAGCTGTGTGGCTGGATTGAAGAGTTTTTAGCAAACAGAACACAGCATTTTGTTATCAATGCAGAGACGTCTACAGACGTTAAAGTAACCTCTGGTGTGCCACAGGGGAGTGTTATGGGACCATTGTTTTTCACAATATATATATATATATATATATAAATGACCTAGTAGATAGTGTCGGAAGTTCCATGCGGCTTTTCATGGATGATGCTGTAGTATACAGAGAAGTTGCAGCATTAGAAAATTGTAGCGAAATGCAGGAAGATCTGCAGCGGATAGGCACTTGGTGCAGGGAGTGGCAACTGACCCTTAACATAGACAAATGTAATGTATTGCAAATACATAGAAAGAAGGAGCCTTTATTGTCTGATTATATGGTAGCGGAACAAACACTGGTAGCAGTTACTTCTGTAAAATATCTGGGAGTATGCGTGCGGAACGATTTGAAGCGGAATGATCATATAAAATTAATTTTGGTAAGGTGGGTACCAGGTTGAGATTCATTGGTAGAGTCCTTAGAAAATGTAGTCCATCAACAAAGGAGGTGGCTTACAAAACACTCGTTCGAACTATACTTGAGTATTACTCATCAGTGTGGGATCCGTACCAGATCGGGTTGATGGAGGAGATAGAGAAGATCCAAAGAAGAGCAGCACATTTTGTCACAGGGTTATTTGGTAACTGTGATAGCGTTACGGAGATGTGTAGCAAACTCAAGTGGCAGACTCTGCAAGAGAGGCGCTCTGCATCGTGGTGTAGCTTGCTCACCAGGTTTCGAGAGGGTGCGTTTCTGGATGAGGTATCGAATATATTGCTTCCCCCTACTTATACCTCCCGAGGAGATCACGAATGTAAAATTAGAGAGATTCGAGCGCGCACGGAGGCTTTCAGACAGTCTTTCATCCCGTGAACCATACGCGACTGGAATAGAAAAGGGAGGTAATGACAGTGGCACGTAAAGTGCCCTCCATCACACACCGTTAGGTTGCTTGCGGAGTATAAATGTAGATGTAGATGTAGATACTGAGTCTCTGATTATTTAGATGAATGTTGCTTACACTGCGGGTGTCATGATCATGAATGTCATTATTTGTTTTGAAGAGATGAAGATTCTTACTGACAAATGAAACAGTCTCTAGGATGTATATACATGGTACAGGTAATATTCCGAGTTATCTAAAGATTGGTTTGATAGGTGTGTGCAGTGGCTATCTTAACATGACCTTGACAATTTGGTTTTGCATAACAAATATTTTCCTATTTATTGCCCCCCCAGAATGGAATGCCATATGAGAGGACTGAGTTCACTAGTGCAAAGTATACAGTTTTAATAGTGGTCACATCACAGCTTTGGCTAAGAATTCTGAAGGCATAGCAGAGGCTACTCAATTTACACAGTAGTTTCTCTCTGTGGATATTCCACTGCAGTATGTTATCTATCCAGAGACCTAAGAATCTAGTCTCACTGACTTGTTCAATAACTTTCTTGTCCTTAATTAGTGGTTCCATATGTGTTCTATGGTTGTTTGATGGGCAGAAGACCATATGAGTCTTTTGTTCCACATTAAGTAGGAGTTTGTTCTCATAGAGCCAGTATAGGAGCCTTTCACTGCTGTCAACTAGGTCAGCTCTCACCTGGTGTGGAGAAATGTTGCAAGAGAGGAGGTTTGTATCATCAGTGAATAACACACGTACTGTTGAGGGTAGGTGTCCTGGGAGGCCATTAATGAAGATAAGGAAGAGGAGTGGGCCTAAGGTTGAACCCTGTGGGACTCCTGATGTGACTGGTATTATATCTGAATGGACTGTTCTTCCGTCATTTGTTGCTATTTCTACCAGCTGCCCTCTGTTTGATAGATATGACTGGAACCAGTGATTACATACTCCTGTTATACCATAGGCATCCAGTTTGCGGAGTAGTATTGTGTGGTTGACTAGATCAAATGCTTTTGTCAGATCAATAAAAAGTCCAGAAGCATAATGTTTTTCATTAAATGCTTCTATTATCTCATCAGTAAACGAAAAGAGAGCCACATTGATTGATTTATTTTTACAAAAACCAAACTGCTGTGCTGTTAGTAGGGAGTTGTTTACAAGAAAGGACATCATATAGGTATATACAATTTTTTCAATTGTTTTGGACACAGTTGGGAGAAGGGATATGGGTCGGTAGTTGTTGACTTCATGTTTGTCCCCTTTCTTGCGTAACAGAACTATCTTGGAGGTTTTGAGACTTTGAGGGAAAATGCCAGTATTCATTGAGCAGTTAATTATGTAGCAGAGTGGTTGTATTATTTCATTGACAGCCTGTTTTATTACATAGGCAGGTAGACCATCAAGGCCAGATGAGAGGGAAGTTTTCATATTCCTAATAGTTAGCAGAACCTCTTTCAAAGTTGCAGGTATTGGAAAAATTGATTTGTCAGATCTTATACATTTTGGAGGATCGGATTTTGTTGGTGAAGACCGACCAGATGATAGGCTGTTAGCTATTCCTGAAAAGTATGTGTTAAATGTATCACAGATATGTTTGATGTCCATTATTTGTTGGTCACTGTATTGAAGATATTCCAGTGTTTTTTGTTTGACGTCAGTTCGTAAAGTTTTTCTGACAATATCCCACATTGTTTAACACATGTCCAAGTTGAGTTTCATCATGCACATTTGTATTTTCATAGTTAAAACATTTCACACAGCTTTCTTACATTTCTTTTGTTCATTACTGTATCACCACAAACTATTTTCTCTTGACAGTAAAGTTATGTAGATTAAACTTCAGAACATTCAAAAGTGGAATAACACCTCTAACTAATACAGTGTGTGGGACTTTATATCACTCAGTCTATTATAAAAAGTTACAAATGAACGGTGACAATTTCATTTTTACTGGCATTCACACATTTCAGACACAAGAATTTGAGAAAACCATTGAGCCTTGGATAGACAAATGATATCGGTCTGTGTAATTGAATCATTACTGTCTGGATTACACTTTTAATAAATGCTAAATAGCAATCTAGGAAATGTTCTGTGGACTGATTTTCTCTTGAATATGCAGCCTATAACAATTTTTTTTTTTTTAAATGAGAAGAGAAAAGGGAAAGATGATGGTGTGATGGTAAAGAAGTCAAATAAGGCAGGTACAATTAGCGCAAATTAATGCTAAACTGTCATCAGAAACTAAACACAAAATTTGTTCATGAGAGAGAGTTCGATTTACACATACATTGAAGCAGAAATCAAAACTCTGTTGAAGAACATATCTCTGGGGGAAAGAGGATTAGAGGAAATGTGACTGTTCAAAAATCAGCTAAGAAAGTTTTGAATAATGACACTTCCTCGAACTCTTTCATCTTTATTGGTACAAAGTTGCATTTGGAAAGCTACATGTGCCTTTGGGCTTGTTGGCTGGCAAGAACCCCACTGAATACAGACTGTCTTGGCTGTATACTGCTTGATGAAACTGGATTTCTTTAAAGCTGGGAACTGATTTGCAGCACAAGAAACCTAACCACCTGCATTGTGAGGATAGTAAAAACCTGTAGAAAAGCCTCTCGACCTGAACGTTTGCTGCAAGCTGAATGGGTGGATGGATGTTGAGGTTTAACACTCGTTAGTGAGCAATCTCTGTGGCTCCTACCACTTCCAAGTTGTGTTAGTGCTCTGTCTTGGTTAAACCTCCATCCCCTCGCTATTTGTCTGGTGCCTGTGTCATACTAATTTTCACTGAATCACTCCCAGTGGTTTGCCTGGGTCACTGTGTAGTATGCATTCAAATCCAATGAGAAAACTTCAGAAAATTAAGTTCTCCTGAGCACATGTGAGCACCATGACAAGATGCATGCTTCAACAATATAACTACCAGCCTACATAAAAATTAGATTGTGGTATGATAGCTCCTGTGGTGTCAGATCATCTAAGTTGAGTGAGAAAGTCTTGACAGTATATTTGTTATGTATGTAAGATACTCTCACTAACTTCATAAATGTTGCCCACAAGTAGCTAAAACGATCAAAACTGATTATGCATAAATCAATCAGAATAAACTTATCTAAAAGAACTCAGAGACGAAGCTTTTAGCTTGCAACAAAAGTTGACAATCCTGTTATGAAGGAGACAAATGTAGCATAAAAAAATTGAAATATATACTAGTATTATAAATGTGGAAATAACTCTGTACATTATACTTTCACAAATAAACCACTGAATCAATTTTGATGAATTTTGGTATGGAGACAGCTTGAATACTGAGGAAGAACATAGGCTCCTTTAGAAAATGCGTAGTCCAACATATTTATAAATTTGAAGGTAACACAAAATATGGAACAATAATTACTTTTTAACTTTTGAACTTTATCGTACTCGTGAAAATGGTTTTATTGTTTGATATGTCCCACATAGAATAATTCAACATAATGAATACAAAATTGATACAATCCTCTGTGTTTAATCCATACTCTCATACTAATGTCAGTTACAAGCCCCCACACACTCCCAAGCCTCCCACCATCCCCAATAATCCGCTACAAAGGAGCACCTCCTTTGTTACCAGTTATCACCCTGGTCTGGAACAAATGAACCGTATCCTTTGCCAGGGCTTTATCATCTCTCATTCTGCTATGAAATGAGGGACATCCTTCCCAAGATCCTTCCCATCCCTCATAAATTGTTGTCACGGTTTCCAGCGACTAGAGGGAGCGAGTATTGTGGTGATAAAATGATTCATTTTTGTAAGCCCAACAATTACTGGTCCAACAGATACTCTTACATCCTTTATAACAAATACAACCTAGAAAGCTCTAGCAAGTCCACCATCTGGACCTCACGAAAGTAAGTGAATAAGTGTCTTTTTCTTTTCTTTAACAACATTCAACTGTTCTCAATAATGACTGATATAGCACCGTCATGTAGTACGTCGTGTTTGTTCCTTGTGCTGGGCGTGTAACTTCTGAGGCGAGCACTGCGACTACCTGCCCGTGCCGGTCAACCGTCAGATACACGCCAGTCCTGCACACACATAATAATGGTGCAGTAGGCACAGATCCACTTTCAGACACTCATCTTTAAAATAACGTGTCTCTAGATGGTGGAAATATGAGTGTGTCTAGAATTTACCTACTCCAGTCCTGTCACAGGCTTACCCTGCCCCATCAGAAACCAGGCCATCTGTAAAAGCAGTCGTGTCATATACTAACTCTGCTGCAAACACTTCACAGCTTTTTGTGTAGGTATGAGTACCAACCAGCTGTCCACCAGGATGAATGTTGTGATTTGTCCTTGATTCTTGTGAATACATTCTGAAATTTTATCACTTTGTTTTTATACATGGTATTTTTATATGTTGTACTAAATCCATGAAAGCCATACACAAAGTAAATAAATAAATAAATGGCCACCACCAAACTGTTGCCAAGAACAAAGTTGACCACCTGGTAGCATAACATGCAGCAGTACACAACATGCTCGAATCTATGTACTGATTTGGCAGAAAATCCTAAAAAATTTTGGTCTTATGTCAAAGCAGTAGGTGGATCAAAACAAAATGTCCAGACACTCTGTGACCAAAATGGTACTGAAACAGAGGGTGACAGACTAAAGGCCGAAATACTAAATGTCTTTTTCCAAAGCTGTTTCACAGAGGAAGACTGCACTGTAGTTCCTTCTCTAGATTGTCATACAGATGACAAAATGGTAGATATCGAAATAGACGACAGAGGGATAGAGAAACAATTAAAATCGCTCAAAAGAGGAAAGGCCGCTGGACCTGATGGGATACCAGTTCGATTTTACACAGAGTATGCGAAGGAACTTGCCCCCCTTCTTGCAGCGGTGTACCGTAGGTCTCTAGAAGAGCGTAGCGTTCTAAAGGATTGGAAAAGGGCACAGGTCATCCCCGTTTTCAAGAAGGGACATCGGACAGATGTGCAGAACTATAGACCTATATCTCTAACGTCGATCAGTTGTAGAATTTTGGAACACGTATTATGTTCGAGTATGACTTTTCTGGAGACTAGAAATCTACTCTGTAGGAATCAGCATGGGTTTCGAAAAAGACTGTCGTGCGAAACCCAGCTCGCGCTATTCGTCCACGAGACTCAGAGGGCCATTGACACGGGTTCACAGGTAGATGCTGTGTTTCTTGACTTCTGCAAGGTGTTCGATACAGTTCCCCACAGTCGTTTAATGAACAAAGTAAGAGCATATGGACTATCAGACCAATTGTGTGATTGGATTGAAGAGTTCCTAGATAACAGACCGCAGTATGTCATTCTCAATGGAGAGAAGTCATCCGAAGTAAGAGTGATTTCAGGTGTGCCGCAGGGGAGTGTCATAGGACCGTTGCTATTCACAATATACATAAATGACCTTGTGGATGACATCGGAAGTTCACTGAGGCTTTTTGCAGATGATGCTGTGGTGTATAGAGAGGTTGTAACAATGGAAAATTGTACTGAAATGCAGGAGGATCTGCAGCGAATTGACGCATGGTGCAGGGAATGGCAATTGAATCTCAATGTAGACAAGTGTAATGTGCTGCGAATACATAGAAAGATAGATCCCTTATCATTTAGCTACAAAATAGCAGGTCAGCAACTGGAAGCAGTTAATTCCATAAATTATCTGGGAGTACGCATTAGGAGTGATTTAAAATGGAATGATCGTATGAAGTTGATCGTCGGTAAAGCGGATACAGTGTGGGATCCGTACCAGATAGGGTTGATAGAAGAGATAGAGAAGATCCAACGGAGAGCAGCGCGCTTCGTTACAGGATCATTTAGTAATCGTGAAAGCGTTACGGAGATGATAGATAAACTCCAGTGGAAGACTCTGCAGGAGAGATGCTCAGTAGCTCGGTACGGGCTTTTGTTAAAGTTTCGAGAACATACCTTCACCGAAGAGTCAAGAAGTATATTGCTCCCTCCTACGTATATCACGAGAAGAGACCATGAGGATAAAATCAGAGAGATTAGAGCCCACACAGAAGCATACCGACAATCCTTCTTTCCACGAACAATACGAGACTGGAATAGAAGGGAGAACCGATAGAGGTACTCAGGGTACCCTCCGCCACACACCGTCAGGTGGCTTGCGGAGTATGGATGTAGATGTAGATGTAGATTTCAACCGCTGCTTCACAACCTAGGCCATCCTCCTCCTCCTCCTCCTCCTCCTCTTGCAGCAGCAGCAGCAGCAGCAGCAGCAGCAGCAGCTCTTCTGAACTACACAGATGATAGTTACCCTTACAACACATCCTCCACTTCTGTAATTGTCCTGGCTTCAACTTGAGGTAATCCACTTCCTTGCACCCTCTAAGCAATAGTTTCCCCTTCCTCTGGTCCATCGCCTTCTCCCAATACATTTCCCTAAGTCACCTTCATCGTGTGCCGCTCCGCAATGGCCGTTATTACAATCGTGCTTTACATGCCTCACCTACATACCTGCCGAACCACTAGCCACCCACCCCAATTCTCTCCCCCTGTCCCCTCCCTCCCTCTCCCTCTACACACTCCATCCAATGCTACCCCCACGACAACCAGTTCACAGCATATGCACTGTTAGTCCAACTGGCACCTTGTAGGGACGTAGGTGAGAGGACTTCAATCTGTTTGACTGCTGTATTTTCGCAGGCCACCAGTATCGCTAGGTCATCTGCAAAAGCTAAACAACTGACCTTTATTTCATCATTCTTTCATCCAAGTTGAACGGGTTTCCAATGGTATATATGTGAAAGGGGTGTGGGGTGGAGCCCTCAGGGGGCTCAGCATTCGTTTGCTGGGTACGGACTTGGCGAACCCGAGGTCCTCGAGCTGTGGACTGGTGTGCGCCGCCAGTCTGCAGATACCGTAAGCTCTGGGCATGCTTCAGCGACCACCGTGTGGCGCAACGGTGGAACGTTGTGTGTCGTAGGGACCGGGTATCTTGGCTTGATTGCCTGGATCGCGAGGACGGTACATATCTCTATAAAAAACCCTTCAATCTTAAGGTGTGGTGCGTGCCGACAAGATGCGTGGCTGTTGAGGTGGAACAGTCGCTAGCGGGCAACCTCTGGGGAACCTGCCGCACCTCAGTTGTACAAGGCTTATCCAGGCATGCGGGGCTCTGTCTGGATGGACATAAGTTTCCCTAGCTGCTCGTGGGACGACCATGGATACCACAAATTCTTCCTCTTTTCCTCCTCCTAATTTTTCGCTGGCCAGTGTGATGGGTGGACCGCTGGTAGGCACTACCGCCCAATCCAACAAGAGGGCTCGGTTAGCCAGTCCTCCTGACTCAGGCGTCAGAAAACGTACAGCAGTTCAGAGTAACAGAGCACATACTGACAACCAGAATGTGTTTTTAATAATAAAAAGGAAAGAGGGTTCCTTTGAAAAGGTTTCGCCATTCTATATCCAAAAGGGTCTAGAAGGAATAGCTGTCACTTTAAAATCAGTGAAGCGTTTACGGAATGGGACACTGCTTGTTGAAACATCAACTGCTCAGCAAGCAGTTAACCTTCAAACAGCTAAAAGCTTGGGGGAATACACGATCGATACAGAGCTTCACAGCACCCTGAACTCCAGTAAGGGTGTCGTTACTTGTAGGGATCTTGTTGACATTCCTGTAGAAGAATTAAAGAGTGAGTGGGCTCAGGAGGGAATTGTTGGCGTTCAGAACATCATGAAAAGGGTGGATGGGAACCTGGTGAAATCTGACTCCTTCATTCTTACTTTCAATACCCCCAAACTCCCAGAACATGTCAAGGCAGGATTTCTTCGACTAAACATCCGGTCGTATGTCCCAAACCCAATGCGCTGTTTTAAGTGCCAGCGTTTTGGGCATACAACTCTAGGGTGTAAAGGAGAAGCGATGTGTGGCAACTACAGTAAGGCTGCCCATGACGGAATTGACTGTTTGTCGCCTGTCAGACGTATAAACTGTTCTGAAAGGCACCCTGTTTGGAGTAGGGACTGTAGAATCTTCCTAGAGGAACGTAAAATACAAGAAATAAAAACAACTAAGCATATCCCCTACAGTGAAGCCAAAAAGATCTTTAAGGCCATGCAGCCACCCGCATTCGTTACGTCTTTTGCTTCCATTGTTCAGAAGCCGCCTCCAAAAGTCGATGCATCTACATAGACGGAGGTTGTTAGTGTTGGCACGAACACCTGCACGTGTCAGTGCACTTGCAAGGCAGCAAGTGTATCAGAGCCTGTAGCCCCTCCTCGAACAGCAGAGAAAGGTACAGTAGCTAACACTGAAGAGCCCCAGGCATCTCTGATTGCTGAGGCTGTTCCAAAGCCCAGCGTGGTCATAAACACCCCTGCTCCAGTTCTAGCAAAGCCGCCTAAACAAAGGAAAGCACACATCAAGCAGCACCAACAGATTAAATCGGCTGGTAAACCCTCGGATCATGTTAATATGGTCCCACTAGACGCTTCATCAGACTCTTCCCCAGAGCTGATGGAGTCTGAGAATATGGGGCAATCATCTCGCCCCAAGACTGAGCCTCCACCCGCTGCAGTCTCCCCACCTCAGCGGAAAGAGAGGCAGAAAATACAACCACCGTGATGGCTCCCATATTGCAATGGAACCTGCAAGGGTTCAGGACACATGTGGAGGAACTACGTCTATTGATTCAGGATAGACCTATGTGTGTATGCCTGCAAGAGACAAATTTCAGTGAAACATACACCCCTGAGCTATGTGGTTATCTCCTCCACAAAAAGGACGACCTGAGTGGACAGAGAGCTCGAGGAGGAGTAGGTATCTTCGTCAACACCGACTACCACTCCTCGCCTCTCTCCCTCACGACGAATTTACAGGCAGTTGCAATATTAGTACATGTGCGTCATATGCTAACAGTATGTTCGCTTTACCTGCCCCCACATGATGTGCTCGACGAAGAGGCGCTCAGTGATATTCTTACACAGCTCCCCCACCCCTTCATCCTCTGTGGTGATTTTAATGCACACAATGTGCTTTGGGGCTATGTGAGTACTTGCCCCAGGGGTAGAGCAATCGAGAGGCTTCTTCTGTCTTCCAGTGCCTATTTGCTAAATACAGGTCAAAGCACGCATTTTTGCATTGCAACTGGGTCGTTCTCTGCCATTGATCTATCGCTTTGCTCTCCAGCCATCGCCCACACTGCTGCATGGGAAGTGGTTGATGACTTACACGGCAGCGATCACTTCCCCATCCGGATTCACCTGCCACATGCAGTGGAACTGGAAAGGAAACCGCCTCGATGGGTGCTCGGTAGAGCCAACTGGGCACTGTATAGTCAACTAGCCCAGTTTGAACATCGGGTCAGCGTCCAGGAATGGGTGGATCATGTTACTGAAGTGATTCACCGCGCCAGTGAAGCGTCCATCCCACAGTCCATGGGACAACCGAAGCGGCAACCTGTCCCTTGGTGGAGCGACGAATGCCGCTCTGCAGTCAGGGCTAGGCGGGCAGCTCTGCGTAGGTTCAAATGCCGGCCAACTGTAGAGAACCTTGCAGCCTTTCGGGTGGCGAGGGCAAAGTGTCGTCGGATTATACGAGAGAGCAAGAAGAGGTCGTGGCAGCAGTTCCTGAACACCATTAATCGTTCTACACGAAGTTCCATTGTATGGGAGACCATAAGGAAGATTTCTGGGAGAGGTGGGAGGTGCCCTATGGCTGCTATAATGTGGAATGGTACTCTCCAAACGACCCCAAAAGATATTGCCCAGTCTATGGCGGCTCATTTTGCAGCTATTACTGCAACCACCAGTCAGAATCCAGCTTTCCAGCCCCACAGAGTGGCTGCTGAGAGGAGCAGTTTTGACTTCCGCTCACCCAATACAGAAGAGTACAACTGCCCATTTTCCATGTGGGAACTGGATTCTGCATTGTGTGGGGCTCGTGATACATCCCCTGGTCAGGATAGAATCCACTATAGCATGCTGCGGCACCTCACAGGGAAAAATAAAGAAATCCTCCTCCGACTTTTTAATCTAGTTTGGATGTCTGGTCACTTCCCCGACTCGTGGCGTGAAGCAATTTTAATTCCTCTTTTAAAACCTGGGAAAGACCGCACATGCCTGGGTAGTTACCGTAGTGTTGCCCTCACTAGCTGCGTGGGAAAGACCTTGGAGCGGATGGTCAACCGCCGCCTTGTCTGGATGCTAGAATCCAGACAACTCCTTAGTCGCTTTCAGTGTGGGTTCAGGAGGTATCGCTCCACCTTTGATAACCTGGCCCTCCTGGAGGCGGCTATACAACAGGCTTTCCTGCGCCAGCATCACCTGTTGGGAGTATTTTTTGACATTGAAAAGGCATACGACACTACTTGGAGGCATCTTATCATCAGGCAGCTCCACGAATGGGGTTTTCATGGATGTCTTCCCAATTTTATTCGGTCCTTCCTGTCGCCACATTATTTTCGGTACCGAGTCGGAGACGTACTGTCTAGTCGCTTTGAACAAGAGAACGGTGTCCCTCAAGGTAGTGTTTTAAGTGTGACGGTCTTTGCTATTGCTATTAACAGTATTACGTCTGTTGTGAGTGTGCAGTGTTCCTTGTTTGTGGACGATTTCTCTGTATTTTGCTCTTCTTCAAGCCTTGCAACGACGACTCGTCAGTTGGAACTCACTCTGCGACGTTTGGATGAATGGGCACAGAAGAGTGGTTTTAAGTTTTCAACTGATAAGTCGGTGTGTGTTCTTTTTAACCGTTCTCGTTCCATTTTTGACTTGCCTGAGTTGAGGATGAGGGACACTGTTCTGAATTTTAAAGACACGGTGAAGTTTCTGGGCCTCACTTTTGATTCTAAGCTTACGTTGCTGCCACACATTAAGGAACTGAAAAAACGGTCTCTTAAGGCGCTGTCTATTTTAAAATGTCTTAGTCACCACACATGGGGAGCAGACAGGACTTGTCTGCTCCGGTTTTACAGAGCCTTCGTGCGGTCCCGGCTTGATTATGGATGCACGGTGTATGGGTCTGCAAGACCCACTTATTTGAAGCTGTTGGATGTGGTGCACCATGAGGGGATTCGGTTGGCCACTGGGGCGTTCAGAACCAGCCCCATACCGAGCCTCTGTGTAGAGGCAGGTGAACCGCCACTGCACATCCGGCGGCGTCTACTAATGGTGCGCCAGGCCTATCAAACATTATCCACACCATACACGCCTGCATACCACACTGTTGCTCGGCCTCCACTGGAAAGGCTTTTTCGCAACCGGCAACGAGCAACAAGGCCCTATGGGATTCGTGCAAAGGATTGCATTTTAGAGGTGGGGGTGGCCGGTTTTAATGTTTCACATCGAGGTTGGAGCAGATATCCACCTTGGCTCCTCCAGAGACCCACACTGATTTTAGATTTGGCAAATTTTAAGAAAGACAGTAAATCAGATTTTACTTTCAAATCTTTGTTTTTTAACATTTTAGACAGGCATCATGATTTTACAGTAGTCTACACTGATGGATCCCAACAGGGGGATTTTCTTGGCTGCTCAGTCGTGTTCCCCGACCGTGTCATCAGGATTCGCCTTCCCCAGGAATACACTGTTTTTTCCGCAGAACTTCACGCGATCCTGAAGAATATTGGAGCAGATACGGTTTACTCAGGGCAAACACTTCCTAATTTGCTCTGACTCACTGAGCGCATTACAGTCACTGCAGAACCTGTACCCAGTGGAGAAGTTGGAACAGCTGACTTACGACCAACTGTACATACTCCAACGACAGGGCAAGCAAGTGTCCTTCTGCTGGGTGCCAGGACATGTGGGCATACAGGGAAATGAACAAGCTGACAGAGCTGCCAAGGACGCCTGCAGGTTACCGGAGGTGACACAATGTTCTATTCCTTTGCAAGGTGTCGTTTCTGTGCTGCGGCAGAAATATATGCAATTGTGGGAGGAGGAATGGCTGGCGGTGAGGGAAAATAAGCTGCGGTTGGTGAAACCCACCATCCAGCCATGGTGTTCCTCCTGCCGGTCACCTAGGCGTGACGAGGTGACCCTTACATGTCTTCGCATAGGGCACTGTCCTCTTACGCATGCCTTCTTACTACGGCGAGAGGAACCCCCTCTGTGTGATGCCTGTGGTGTACGAATCACTGTACGCCACATTTTAGTTGAGTGTGATTTATATCGTTTTGTCAGGGCGGAAGTTAATATTAGTGGGGATCTGCCCTCGATTTTAGCCGATGACGAGGCGAGTGTCAAGAAAGTTTTAAGGTACTGTGATGTTTCTGGGTTTCAGCCAAAAATTTTGGGTTGGAATTTTTAGTGTGTTGCCGAGTGGCTTTACCACTCCTTTTTATTCTTGTAATAGGCCAGTTCCAAACATGTGCTATGTGTTTCATTTTAACCCCTTCCCCTCCGTTCTCTTGCAGTTCTCCTCATTATGTGCTGCTTTCCTCTTTGCTACTGTTGACGTGCAAACTGCCTCTGTAGACTTTCACCTATAATTTTAATCCTATTTTTGCACTTGCTGCATTTTAGTGACACTCGTCCGTTGTTGTTTCCATTCGGGCACTAAAGACTACACTGTTGAGCGCCCATAACACCATATCCATCCATCTGTGGGGTGGAAAAAGATAGAACAATTACAGGCAATCCAAACAGAGAGTCATGTCGTCATGTTCCGAAAAACTAAAGATACCAACTGAACCTTCTGTCTGTAATAAAGCCTGTCTCCTTGAATTAAAATAAATAAAAAGAAACTCATCCATATATATCAAAATGGCTATCAGGTAAATGATCAATGGTTGATTAATAAATATCACTATGACTTAGACCATCAATCACTGTTGTTGTGTTGTGGTCTTCAGTCCTGAGACTGGTTTGGTGCAGCTCTCCATGCTACTCTGTCCTGTTGTGATATTATTGGATTCCAGACATTTTGCATATGAGAAAAGGACAGCCATCGAGCTGTAGTTTGTAATGATACTAAGCATGACAACACGAGAGTAAAGAAACGAAATCTGTTTATAACGTGCGCCTATACCAAGACGCGCGGCCAGCGTTTAAAAAGTACTTTTAAACACTATGACTCGCTGGGCACAGATATTTAAAATCATTGCCGCAGCGTTCGATAGCAAGAATCTGCGAAACAGAAGAAAGAACAATTTATCATTTGTTAGGAAAATTCTAGAATCTTTATAGTTAGGTGTACTTCTGGTCGCCGATATGTTAACATGTACTTCATTACCTTCGATGTTTGGTCGCCGACTTGTTAAGACGTGTTGTGTAGCACCGCTACAAGTTATATTTCATTTAGTGTGAAAAACCACGTTATCATCAAGAAAGAAAACGCTTTTGTAAATCTTGTGACGATAAAAAATACTTATGCGCACGCCAGGACATTTAATTTTTACAAAATATCGCACATACAAAAACAGCGATTGTTGGACTGTTCCATGTATGAGAAAAACATAAAAATGTAAGTTTTGTATTCATTGTAAATTTGTTAATGTTTGTAGTTTAACGCCTTTGTTCTTTGAGAATATATTGATGCTTCACTGTACAGAAAATCTATGCTTATTCTTTTCTTTAAATTAACCACAAATAATGTTTATGTTTAAATGAACTTTGTTACAGGTTCGCTCTTTATCGCGGTGTCTCGATTGTATTTGGGAGACCATTAATGTGTTCAATTTCCGATCTGACAACTTTTTTTACAAAATTTCACTGATTTGCATTTTTTTTTTTTTTTTTTGTTATTCAAATAGGTCCCTTAGGTAATTTCATTGAAGAGTCTGATTGTGTGAAAGCAATCTGGGTTAAGAGGTCATTTGAGAAACTATTTTCGCGCAATCAATCTGTACGTCTCCTGAACACAATCGAGAACCGACGCATCAGCGATCATTCATTAATTTTTCTCTCTTTCCAAGTCGTACCAAAAAAACGGGCAAGGAGAACTGCCGTGAGTACGCAATCTAGTGTTAAAGGTTGCATTCTTTATCTTGTTGGCAAACATTGCCATAAATTATCATCATCAATGTTATATTTGGTTAAATACGAAAAGCAAAAACCTTTTAACGCTAGACCGTGCAAGCTTCTTCACCTCCCAATATTTACTGCAACCTACATCCTTCTGAATCTGCTTAGTGTATTCATCTCTTGGTCTCCCTCTACAATTTTTACCCTCCACGCTGCCCTCCAATGCTAAATTTGTGATCCCCTGATGCCTCAGAACATGTCCTACCAACAGGTCTCTTCTTCTTGTCAAGTTATGCCACAAACTCCTCTTCTCCCCAATTCTATTCAATACCTCCTCATTAGTTATGTGATCTACCCACTTAATCTTCAGCATTCTTCTGTAGCACCACATTTCAAAAGCTTCTATTCTCTTCTTATCCAAACTATTTATCGTCCATGTTTCACTTCCATATACGGCTACACTCCATACAAATACTTTCAGAAATGTCTTCCTGACTCTTAATTCTATACTCGATGTTAACAAATTTCTCTTCTTCAGAAACGCTTTCCTTGCCATTGCCAGTCTACATTTTATATCCTCTCTACTTCGACCATCATGTTATTTTTCTCCCCAAGTAGTAAAACTCCTTTAGTACTTAAAGTGTCTCATTTCCTAATCTAATTTCCTCAGCATCACCCGATCTATTTCCACTACATTCCATTATTTTCGTTTTGCTTTTGTTGATGTTCATCTTATATCCTCCTTTCAAGACACTGTCCATTCCGTTCAACTGCTCTTCAAAGTCCTTTGCTGTCTCTGACAGAATTACAATGTCATCGGTGAACCTCAAAGTTTTTATTTCTTCTCCATGGATTTTAATATCTACTCTGAATTTTTCTTTCATTTCCTGTACTGCTTGCTCTATATACAGATTGAATAATATCGGGGAGACACTACAATCCTGTCTTACTCCCTTCTGAAACATTGCTTCCCTCGTACCCCTCAACTCTTATAACTGCCATCTGCTTTCTGTACAAATTGAAAATAGCCTTTCGCTCCCTATATTTTACCCCTGCCACCTTTAGAATTTGAAAGAGAGTATTCCAGTCAACATTGTCAAAAGCTTTCTCTAAGTCTACAAATGCTAGAAACGTAGGTTTGTCTTTCCTTAATCTTCCTTCTAAGATAAGTCGTAAGGTCAGTATTGCCTCACGTGTTCCAACATTTCTACGGAATCCAAACTGATCTTCCCCGAGGTCGGCCCCTGCCAGTTTTTCCATTCGTCTGTAAAGAATTTGCATTAGTATTTTGCACCTGTGACTTATTAAACTGATAGTTAGGTAATTTTCACATCTGTCAACACCTGCTTTCTTTGGGATTGGAATTATTATATTCTTCTTGAAGTCTGAAGGTATTTCGCCTGTCTCATACATCTTGCTCACCAGATAGTAGAATTTTGTCAGTACTGGCTCTCCTAAGGCTGTCAGTGGTTCTAATGGAATGTGGTCTACTCCTGGGGCCTTGTTTTGACTCAGGTCTTTCAGTGCTCTGTCAAACTCTTCACGCAGTATCGTATCTCCCATTTCACCTTCATCGAACTGGGTTTCTATATGTGCTCTTGATATTCATACAAGTGGTTCTCTTTTCTCCAAAGGTCTCTTTAATTTTCCTGTAGGCAGTATCTATCTTACACCTAGTGAGATAAGCCTCTACATCCTTACATTTGTCCTCTAGCCATCCCGGCTTAGCCATTTTGCACTTCCTGTCGATCTCATTTTTGAGACGTTTGTATTCTTTATTGCCCGCTTCATTTACTGCATTTTTATATTTCCTCCTTTCATCAATTCAGTATATCTTCTGTTACCCAAGGATTACTACTAGCCCTCGTCTTTTTACCTGCTTGATCCTTCACTGCCTTAACTACTTCGTCCCTCTAAGCAACCCATTCTTCTTCTACTGTATTTCTTTCCCCCATTCCTGTCAATTGTTCCCTTATACTCACTCTGTACAACCTCTGGTTTAGTCAATTTATCCAGGTCCCATCTCCATGAATTCCCACCTTTTTGCAGTTTCTTCAGTTTTAATCTACTGTTCATAGCCAATAGATTGTGGTCAGAGTCCACATCTGGCCCTGGAAATGTCTTAAAATTTACAACCTGGTTCCTAAATCTCTGTCTTACCATTATATAATCTGTCTGATACCTTCTAGTATCTCCATGATTCTTCCATGTATACAACCTTCTTTTATGATTCTTGAACCAAGTGTTAGCTATGATTAAGTTATGCTCTGTGCAAAATTCTACCAGATGGCTTCCCCTTTCATTTCTTACCCCCAATCCATATTCACCTACTATGTTTCCTTCTCTCCCTGTTCCTACTCTCGAATTCCAGTCACCCGTGGCTATTAAATTTTCATCTCCCTTCACTACTTGAATAATTTCTTTTATCTCATCATACATTTCATCACTTTCTTCATCATCTGCAGAGCTAGTTGGCATATAAACTTGTACTACTGTAGTAGGCGTGGGCTTCGTGTCTATGTTGGCCACAATAATGCATTCAGTATGCTGTTTGTAGTACCTTACCCGCACTCCTATTTTTTTAATTCATTATTAAACCTACTCCTGCATTACCCCTATTTGATTTTGTATTTATAACCCTGTATTCACCTAACAAAAGTCTTGTTCCTCCTGCCACCGAACTTCACCACCGCTCTGTGGTGGGTTCGTGCTTGGCTATCACAAGGTCCCAGGCTTTGCAGCATCTTTTCCCTTCCATGCTGCATGTCTATCCTCTTGCTGTTCTTTTTCCCCTCCCATGGGGACACGTCTGAGCTGAAAATGTGTTCTGCATTATTGGTAGTCAATATCAGAATACTGCTGGCTATTCCTTTTTTCTTTCTTCATTCACCTTCTTCTATCCTCCTCCCACTTTGGCGTTTGAGGTTCCACTTTTTCTTCCTCCCTGCTCCTGAAAGCTGACCCATGCATCTGACAAGTGACAGGTCACTGGGTAACATGTAATTCCCAGCTCTGGGTCGACAGGTAGGGCACGTACCCCCTGGAACAGGCCAGGCCCAGGGAGGGGTGATTGCCTGAGTTGCTGCCTTCCCAAATTGATGATTAGTCCCTCTTTCAGGTGTTTGGGAGGTATGACCTGAGGTGTGAACAATTACCTAAGGCGGGTGCGCCCCCTTCTGAAGGGCGCCCCCAGTTGGAAGGAGCACACCATCGGAGACGCTGTTAATCAAGGGGGATTTTCTCACAATGAGCCAATCATCTTCACAGTCAATGGCTATGAAATGTAAACAGAATGAGGATAACAATTTAAAGACCTCCAGCTGCACCAACTTTCATTGTGGTTTCATATACTGAAGACCATCCGTCCTTCGCGATGGTAAATCCATTTATTATTCAGAAAGGTGCTGATGCAATTGCTGGCCCAGTGAAATCCTGCTTTTGTTTATGCAGTGGCGTTTTGCTTTTGTACACTACTTCTGATTCTCAAGCACAACAACTGCTTGCAGCTTCGCTCCTCCATGGCTATCCTGTTCATGTTGAGGCTCATTGAATGCTGGATTCCTCCTCTGGTGCCTAGTCTGACTGAGGCAGAAATCCAAACGTGCCTCTCTGATCAGTGTGACATTGCCATCCATCGGGTGATGAAAAAAGTAGATGCCTCCTTAGTGCCCACACGCACTGCCTTTCTCACTTTTGATAGAGTGGTTCTTCCATCAAACATCAAAGCATGTTATGAAGTTACAGTCAGAGCATATTTTCTGAACCCGATGCGCTGCTACCAGTGTCATCATTACAACCACACTTGAGAGTCCTGTCGACACCCAGCCAAATCTATAATCTGTGGTAAGGAGGGTGAATGTGTGCTGCCTCCTCCCCACTGCATCAACTGCAATGATGACCATGCTGCCTCTTCCTGTGATACTGTTCTTGCTACATCTCGCTCCATGAAGGACATGGCCAAACAGACAAGTGTCCTCAAATTTAGCACCACTGTTGTGAAATTTCCCAGCGTCAAGGTAGCTGTCTCCTTCTCTAGCTGTGCGACACACCACCAAACTGTTGCCACATGAGGCAAAGTCACCAGCTACACAACCGGTAGGCTGGAAAGGACAGAAGGCATACTCCTGTGGAGACTTCCTATGTGCCTCCAGCCAACCAACACCTGTGTATTCCTCTGCTATCTGAAAAGGCTCGAAGACGTCAAACAAAGGCAAACGGTCTTCTCCTTCACCAACTCGAAGATCCTTTTCAACGGTGTAGCCACATGATACCATTGCCCGTCTGACCTCTGTGTTGCTGGTGCACACCATCAACCATTTTTCTACCCTGGACTCTGCAGGCTGACAACAGAAGAGTGACAACACTTATGTAGACCTCATGGAGCAGGATCCTCCTGCCTTTCTGCCCCTAGCAGTGAGTCTTCGAAGGCTGGCTCTTGGCAGCTGCCAGGTGACACTCCTTCATTTTTTCCTCATCATGACACTCCTCCACTGGAGTGTTCATGGTCTTTGGTCCAACAAAGAGAATTTATGACTGCTCTTAGAATTGCAGTGTCTATTGTTTTCCACCTTCAGGAAACAAAATTGAATCCTGACAACCACTTTGAGATCTCGCATTTCTTCTCAGTCCATTTTGACCTCCCCCCCCCCCCTCCCCATCCCCAAGGCCGGAATTCCATCTCAGGGGGGGAGTCATGCTGCTCATAAGGGATGACGTTAAGAGACAATCCATCTCCCTGACTATCCCCCTTCAAGCTGTTGCAGTTTGCCTCATCCTTCCTCACTTGACTTTCTCCCTTTGTACCGTTTACATCCCTCCATCATACAATGCCACCAGGGCAGGCTTCCTCCAGCTTGTTGGGCAGCTACCTCACCCCTTTCTGCTGCTTGGTGACTTTAATGAGCACCATCCTTTTTGTGGTTCTCCCACAACCTGTCTGAGAGTTGCCCTCTTCTATTCCCTCTGACACAGACTCGAGCAACCATTTCCCATGGGCTGTCCCTTTTCTGACTCCTACCTCACCTCCGTGCACACCCAAATTCCAGCTTTCTATGGCTAACAGGGGGCTTTGCTCCTCCCTGGTGACCTTCGACGAACAATATTTCCGCAGTGGTGGTGACCAGGTGGAATATCTTACAAACATTATCCATACCACTGCAGAACATTCCAGTCCTTGCACATTCTCTTTACCACACCATGTCCTGGTCACTTGGTGGACTGATGTGTGCCGCAACACATTTCGGGCATGGAGACATGCTCTCCACATTTTTAACTGGCATGGTGAGCTGCATTCATTATAAACCGATGTATGCACAGTGTCATCATGTTCTTCAGGATAGCAAAAAAGCTAGCTGGATTTCATTCACTAATTCTTTTAACAGTTCCACTCCCTCCTCCGTCGTGAAAGCCAACCTCTGACAGCTCTCTGGGATCAAGACTCATTCCCCAATTTCCAGCCTGATAGTTGGAGACAATGTCATCTTGGACCCTATAGCTATCTCCAACACCTTGAGCTGCCATTTTGTGGAGGTTTCGAGCTCCTCCCACAATAACCCTGTCTTGCTGCATCGCAAATGTGCGAAGGAGGCTTGGGCAATACCCTTCTATTTTCTGAACTGTGAACTCTACCATGCCATCTTTTCATTGTTTCATTCACGTTTCATTTCATTTCATGTTTCATTCTTGCTCTCAGTTCATCCTGATCTTCTGCCCCAGAGCCAGATGCTGTTAACATTCAGATGTTGCAGCACCCTTCTCTTGTGGGCAAGAATTTTCTGCTTAATATGTACAACCATATCTGGCAGAGAGCACATTTCCCAGACTTTGGTGTGAAGCCACTGCCATACATACTTAAGCCTAGTAAGGACAAACACCTTCCTTTTAATTACTGCCCCATTTCTCTCACCAGCTGTGTTTGCTAGGTATGATTCATACCTAGCTGGTATGGTGGTTTGAGTCTCGCAATTTACTAACGACTGTACAGTGTGGATTTTGAGTGTGGCGTTCTGCACTTGACCATCTTGTCACTTTGTCCATCCAAGTCATTAATGGTTTTCTGTGGAAATCCCATACTGTGGCCGTGTTTTTCAATTTGGAGAAAGTCTATGACACTTGCTGGAGGACTGGTTCTCTCTGTACTCTGTACACGTGGGGCTTCTGTGGCCGCCTGCCACATTTCCTTCGGAATTTTTAAAGTACTGAATTTTCAAGTATAGGTTCTGCCTTGTTGGACTCCTTTATCCAGGAAAACATTGTACCTCAGAGTTCCGTTCTGAGCATCGTCCTCTTTGCTATTACCATTAACCATATTATGGCCTGTCTATTGCCGGGCATCTCCCACTCCCTTTTCATTGATTTTGCAATCTATTGCAGTTCTCCATGAACTTGTCTCACTGAGCTGCATCTTCAGCATCTTGATCGTCTTTACTCATGGAATATCAACAAAGGCTTTTGTTTTTCCACTGACAAAACTGTTTGAATTTCTGGAAGCGCAATTGGTTTCTTCCACTGTCTTTATGTCTTGGGCCTGTTGCTCTTCCAAAAAAAAAAAAAAAAAAAAAAAAACATGTCCTCAGTGGTACTTCCCGGGGAGCAGATCATACCACCCTTCTCTTTTTGTACTGGTCCATTGTCCATTCAAAGCTATACTATGGATGTTTTGTTTATGCATCTACACATCCATCCCTCTTCCGCCCTCTTAATACTACCCACCATCGTGGGCATGCCGTTTGTCTGCCATGCATGTCCACCCATCCTATGCCTCTTACTTTGATGACTTCTTTGATCACCAGTACGGAGTGTGTCCCTCTTCTCTGTTACCTCCTGGAGTTCGCTTTTGGCTCTTGCTCCAGCATCTTAACTTCACACTACCTGCCGCTTTCCCATTGGGTGTGAACCCTTCACCACCTTGTTTTCTTACGGCACCCCATGTTCACCTTGGTTTTTATTCATTTCCTAAGGATGCTATTTCAGCCTCGCTCTATTGCCTTCAGTTTCACGACCTTTGCATGGAATTTCGCGATAGTACCTTTGGGTACACCGACGGCTCTCGGGCTGACCATGGTGTCTAGTGCACCTTTGTATTTTTTGGTATCAGCTTCTGGAACACTGCTCAGTATTTACAGCTGAGATATTCGCCCTGTATCAGGCCATGAGGTACATCCGGCGGCACAGGTTTTTCAATTGCGTCATCTGCTCGGACTCTCTCTGTGCCCTTCAAAGCATCTGCGTGCTGCACACAGTCCATGCCTTAGTGCAAAACCTTGGGCTATTATTTTTGCAGATTTCGAGCTCCACCCACTATCACCCTCCCTTCCTCCATCATAAACGAGTGGAGGAAGCTTGGGCAATACCCTTCTCTTCTCAGAACTGATTGCTGCCAGTGTTCACTTTCAGATGTTGCGCACCTTACTCTTGCAGGCAAACACTTCCTCCTTCATATGTACAACTGCATGTGGGTAGAGGGCACGTTTCCCAGATGCGGGCCTGAAGTCACTGTCGTACCCATACCTAAGCCCTGTAATGACAAACACCTTTCTTCTAGCTACTGCCCCATTTCTCTCACCAGCTGTGTTTGCCAGGTGATGGAGAGTATGATTCATGTCCAGATGGTCTGGTGGCTCGAGTCACACAATTTACTAATCACTCCGCAATGTGGATTTTGAGCACACTGTTGTGCAGTTGACCATCTTGTCACTTTGAAAACCCATGTCATGAATGGTTTTCTGCAGAAATATTAGTCTGTGGCAGTGTTTTTTGATATCTAGAAAGCCTATGACAGCTACTGGAGGACTGGTATCCTCCAGACTCTACACATGGGTTTGCTGAGGCAGCCTGCCCCATTTCCTTCAGGAATTTTTCTAAGAAAGAGTTTCCAAGGTACGTGTGAGTTCTGCTATGTTGGACACCTTTATTCAGGAAAATGGTGTGCCTCAAGGTTCTGTCCTGTGCATCTTCTGCCAGGCATCTTTGGCTTCCTTTATATCAACGATTTTGTGGTCTATTTCTTGTCTGCATGGACTTGTCTCCTTGAGCAGCATCTTCAGTGTTGTCTCAATCATCTTCACTCGTGGAGCATCAACAATGGATTTCCCTTTTCCACTGACAGAATTATTTGTATTAATTTATGGCAGTGCATTGGTTTTCTCCACTGTCTTTATGTCTTAGTCCTGTTGCTCTTCCATTCACTGAAACTACGAAATTCCTGGGACTCATACTCAATAGGAAACTTTCTTGGTACTCCCATGTCCAGTACCTGGCTGCCTGCTGTACACAGTCCCTCAGTTTCCTACATATCCTCAGCAGAACTTCCTGGGGAGCAGATGGAATCACTCTCCTCAATTTGTACCGATCTCTTGTCTGTTCGAAACTAGGCTATAGGTGTTTCGTTTATGTATCTGCATGTCTGTCCCCCTTATGCCGTCTCTATACAGTCCACCATCATGACACTCATTTGGTGGTGCCTTTTACACTAGCTTGTTTGGTAGTCTGTGTGCAGGAGTTGCTGAACTACTACTGTTATAGCGACATGATGTTCTCCTCAGTGAATACGCATGCTGTTTGTCTGCCATGCCTGGCCACCCATCCTATGCCTCCCTCTTCAATGACTGTTTTGACTGCCAGTATGAGGTGCGTCCCTCATCTGTTACCTCCTGGAGTTCGCTTTCGGCTACTGCTCCGACAGCTTAACTGCATGCTACCTGTCACTTTCCTGATCACCGTGAACCCTTCATCACCTTGGCTTCATGCGATGTCCCGGGCTCACCTTGGACTTTCATTCGCTTCCTAAGGACACTACTCCAGAATCACTCTATTACTGTAAGTTTTTCGGCCTTCACACAGAGCTTCACAATAGTACCTTTGCGTACACTGATGGCTCTTGGACTGACTGTTGTGTCAGGTGTGACTTTGTCATTGGCACTGACGATTTTTGGTATTGGCTTCTGGAACACTTCTCAGTACTTACAGCAGAGCTCTTTGCCCAGTATCAGGCTATGCAGTGCATCCGGTGACACAGGCTTTACAATTATGTCATTTGCTCCTACTCTCTCAGTGCTCTTCAGAGTCTCTGTGTGTTGTACACCATCCATCCCTTAGTGCAACAGGTCCAGGAAAGCTTCAACTTGCTCACTCTTGATACAGCCACTGTGATATTTATGTCAGTCCCTGGTCATGTTGGTCTGACAGGAAACGAAGCTGCTGTCACTGCTGCTAAGGATGCAGTCCTCCTACCACAACCCACTAGTTCTCCCATTCCCTCTGATGATCTCTGTGTTGCTGTTTGTCAGCAGGTGGTGTCACTTGGGCATCACCACTGGTTTTCCCTTCATGAGAACAAGCTCTGGGGAATTAAACCTCTTCCAGAAGCTTGGCGACCTGCTCTTGGCCCTCTTGCCATGAGATCATTTTAGCTAGGTTGCATATTGAGCACTGTCTTTTTAGCCATCATCATTTGTTAAGTGGTGATCCCCTCCCCACTTTGTGCTCATTGTCCTCAACATTTGACATTTCACCATGTCCTGGTGGAATGCCCTTTTTTTAACCACGTATGCTGTAATTTATGTTTGCCATCCGAGTTATCGGCCTTTAATGAACGATGTGTGGGCTGTCACCTCCTTTTTCCTTTTTATCCATTGTAGCATTATGGCAAAGGACATTTATTCTTTAGTTCAGGACCTCCATTGTCTCTGTGGTGTATTTTAAGGAGCACTCTGCAAGTCCCTGTTTTTAGGTGTCTTTCCTTCCATTGATTGGTCTTAATGTATAGTTGTTTGAAACTTTTCTTCTTCGTGTTTGAGGGTTTAATCTTTGATGTTTTTGTGCCCTAAAACAAAATAAAAACAAAAATAAATAAATAAATAAAATCATAGTGCTTTGCATGAGCTCCACTGGACCCATGAATGCCCACGTGAATATTCCCCAGAGCATAACAGAGTTGCTGCCAGCTTGTTACCACCATGCAGTACATATGTCAACGAGTCATTCCACTGGAAAACAATCGATTTGCACCCTCCTATCCATGATGAAGAAGGTATCGGGATTCACCAGACTATGCAATGCTCTGCTACTATGCTAAAGTCCAGTGCCAATGGTCACATGCCCATTTCAGCCATAGTTGCCGATGTAGTGGTGTTAATATTGGCACATGCATGGGTCATCAGTTGTGGAGGCCAATTGTTAGGAACATTTGGTGCACTGTGTTTTCAGACACACTTGTATGCTGCCCAGCATGTTAGTTCCGCCATAGTTCACCGCCTGCCCTGTTTTGGCAGCCAGCTCAGCCTATTGACGTCCGACATCTGTAACGAGGTGTGACTACTCAACCTCATGACATCTAGATATGGTTTCACCTTGGTTTCGCCACTTGTTGAAGACAGTAACCCCAGCACTCCTCAAACCCATATCAAGTTGTGCAGTTTCCGAAATTCTCATGCCAAGCCTCTGGACCATCACAATCTGCCCTCGGTCAAACTTTAGCTTGCGCGCCTTCACAATTCTACACACGGACTGCATGCTCACTGATACTACCATGTATGTGTTTGACTAGCATCTTTTCTCGCCAGGAGATGCTGCTGTCACCTGGAAGGGTTTATGCTGATAATAGCTCGGTGATCATAATGTTATGGCTGATCAGTGTACATGGTAATGGGGAAGAGTATGATATGCACTATGATATATTTGTGCAATCCTGGTTTATACATAAAATAAGGAAAAGGCAACCACTTGCCTACGGAGACTTGGTGCTTGGCACACACAACATATGATAGAAAGCAGTTAACACTAGCTTTTCAGCTCTTGCTCTTTTTCTAGCAGGAGTACACAACACACACACACACACACACACACACACACACACACACACACACACACACACACTTGTGATAGCAGTGAGACTTATTAATGAATACTGATTACTGAAAGTAGTTTCCTGGGAAGATGAGAGACAGGGAGCGGGCAGGAAATGATCCATATGAAAGGAGGGGGCAGCAGGTTAGTGTGAGGCAGGTCTTTTGTCGTGTGACTCAATGGCTACACAACATGATGAAAGGAGTTCCGAGGGTAGAACATATAAGGGGTGAACAGAAGGAGAGGAAAGGAGAGGAAGGTGGTGGCGAAGATGGAGACAGGGAGGGGAGAGATTAAGAGAGAGGGGTCAAAAAAAGGGAGGAAGAGGTGGAAAGGACCCACATGGAGGGATATGTAGAGTAGTGGGGGAAGGCATACTCAATCTGTATGGGAAAGGAGTGGTGGGAACAGGAAAGAGAAGGGGAAACAAGTTAGTGGAGGTTCAGGTGGGGAGGGGGAAGACTGTGAGAGTGCAGGATACGCTGAAAAGACGATTCCCAGCAGCACAATTCTGAGAAACATGTGCTGGAGTATGCAAATAGTGAAGCAGCTGTTGAATTTGAAAGTGTTGTGGCAGGCAGCATGTTCGGCAACTGGATGGTCAAGTTTGCAGTTTGCCACAGTGTGGCAATGGCCATTCATGCAAGTGGACAATTGTCATGCCCACATACAATGCCGTACAGTAATTGCAGCATAGATAAATAAAATGGCTGCTTTCACATGTGGACCTGCCTTTTTATTGGGTAGGAGATGACTATGACTGGACTGCAGTAGGAGGTGGTGAGCAGATGTATGGAACAGATCTTGCACCTGAGTTGACCATATGGGAATCACCTATGGGGTGCAGGAATGTGAGCAGGACTGGAGTAGAGAAATATTCTGTAGGTGGACAGGGTGGCAGAACTCTACTCTGGGTGATGTGGGTAGGATGTCCCTTATCTTAGGCTATGACATGGTATGACAAGAGGTAGTCAACAGCCTAGTGAAGGATATGGTTGAACTTTTAAAGGCAAGGATGATACTGGGTGATAAGAGGAGTGCTAGCCAGTGGCTAGTTAACAGGGACACTGGTGTCAGGGGAGGAGATGGAACAGGACATCTGTTTATGAATGAGCTGGCCAGTCTGTGGTAAGTTTATCAGTATATTTCAACAACTTCTGCTTTCCACTTTCTAAGCCGCATCTGTAGTGAAAATCTCTTCTATTCACACACCACCCCTGCCCCCTATAGATCATGCACTCTCTTCTTTCTCCCACCACTCTTCCTCCCCCTCCATGTGGACTCTATCTCTCTCCCCCCCCTCTCCCACTCAACCCTTTTCCCGCCCCTCTCCCTGCCTGTTTCCCTCCTGACCACCACCTTCCCCTCCTTTCCCTCTCTCCCTTGCCCGCCTCCCTCTCTCTATCCTTAGGTGCTCTATCCTCTTGTTGTGCTGCTGTTGAGTCATCTGGTGAAAGACCTACCTCACACTACCCTGGTATCCCCTCTTTGCATCATGCATTCTTCCCCACCCCTTCCTCACCTCCGTCTACCCAGGCAACTGCTTTCGACAATCGACATTCAATAATCAGTCTCTCTGCTACTGTGAACATGAATGTTTGGATATTGTGTGTGTGTGTGTGTGTGTGTGAGGGGCGGGGGGGGGGGGGGGGGGGGGCATGTACTTCTACAAGAAAAAGAGCAAGAACTTGAAAGCACCAGCCCTCTATAGATAAGTCATTGCCTTTCCATTATTTTATATATTTTTCCATCCAGGAGTTTCATTATTGTTATCAATCCTTATTTATCCAATTTCAGCCTTTGCAACATTATATAAACATTTTCTCTGTTTGTTCACATATTATTTCCTTGTTATTAACCCTTATAAATGGAGGGGAATTGCTAGAGCTTATTTCAAGTGTGTTTCTACAATATTCATAAAGCTCTCACAGCTACTCAGTATTCTCTGTACTTGACAGGCAGCTTGACCACTCCTATTTTATTTGGACTTGAAGTGAATTACTTGGTTTCAAAAACAAGGCCAATAATTAACTTGTTGTGGCTAATTTTGACAGAATTGTCCAATGACATTAGAAGTTAATGTATTAGTTTCAATCTCTGTTTAATACTCAATCTTCCTTCAAAATCTGGGAGACATCTGTGGGGTGTGCAGTTCTTATGGTGACAGCTGTAGAGAGTTACTTCAGGTATGCTGACTCTTAGTACTGGCTTATTTCGTAAGCTGATTTGAGTGCACAATCAATCACAACAGCACCTCTTACTGTAGGGCTGTGAGACTATCTATTTGTACTATCTGCATTTGTGGTCTGGTCATCTATATTTAATAGTTAATAAGTATGGGTGGAAACATCTTTACCTCTTCACTTCATTATCCTATGAAATTACTCTGAGGATTTGCATAATTTTACTTGCAGGTTGTTGAAAGCTTTTTTGTAATTTCTGAGAGTTCACATTATTGCTTGCTGTCTCAAAAAACATACATGGCCACCAGAGATCAGTGCAAGTAAAATTAGCTTTGTAACTCTGTATTTTTGTGTGAGAGAGAGATTCTTTTTGGGATTAGACTATACCTGTACTTACAGGAAGGGAAGCTACTTGCATATTATGTGAATGCCAGATTTATACCACAGCAAAATCAGTTAACCAGAGGTAAACATGAACCCACACACTATACAGATGACATCTAGAATGCTAATGCACTCACACCTGCACACGTAGGATATAATGCACTATGCATTAAATTTCAATTAAGAAAGAAGTCATCATCCCAAAAATTGGTCTGTACACTAGTCACTTCCTAAAGTTTTCACTATAGGTGGCATGTCCTTGTCTTCCTTTGACCTGTGAAGTGCTTTACCATTGCAATTATTAGGAGGACTATGTTGAATTTTCCACCCAAATTGTACAACTGATCAGTGCTCTCTGATTCTAACCAGATTGGAAGGCTTGAATTAGAAAATAGGCTGTGACATTCTGGACTTTTGCCATAGGGTTGAAAACTACAGGGTAGCCTAAATGGGTCAGTGGTGCAATACAGATCAGAGAGTGCTATCTAGTTGGCTGAGTGTGCATGGTGTCCACCAGTTTTGTTACCTTAGGCGACTCTCCATCTGATCCAGAAAATGATAGCTGTATGTGACGCCGTAGTATTAGTATGAGGCCCAAAGATAGGAACCCATGGATGATATAGTTAAAACCCAAGTGAACAACTACCAAAGGACTCACAAGAAAGTCCCAAAGTTTGAATCAATCTTAAAAAGCAGTGGAGCTCACACAATACTAGGTACTGAAAGCAGGCTAAAACCGACAATTGACAGCAGTGAGTTTTTTGGGGTGTATATCAAAAGGATAAGTTTATGGGAAATGGATGTGGGGTTGGCAGTAGACAAGAAACTCAAACCTACCAATACAGAAATTGAAGCCGCAAGTGAGATTGTTTGGGTGAGACTTAGTATTAAGAACAGGCATAAACTTACAATTGGGCTCTTCATAGGCTACCATGGTCAACCCAGATGCTAGTGAAAACCTTAGATATATCCTCAACTCACTAGTACAAATATTCCCAAATCATACTGTCATAATTGGAGGAGACTTCACCCATTCAACAATCTATTGTGATAGTTAAAATTCTGTAAATGGTGTGTATAAAAGAATGGTGTGTGTAAAAGACAGCCTGCAAAATAATACCAAAAGCTTTATCTGAAAACTACTTGGAACAAATAGTTCATAGTCTCACTCATAATGGTAGTAAATGGACATAATCTCTTTGAAGATAAGCAAATTGAAATTGTAGAATGAAATTTTCACTCTACAGCGGAGTGCGCGCTGATATGAAACTTCCTGGCAGATTAAAACTGTGTGCTGGATTGAGACTCGAACTCGGGACCTTTGCCTTTCGTGGGCAAGTGCTCTATCAACTGAGCTACCCAAGCATGACTCACGCCCCGTCCTCACAGCTTTAATTCCGCCAGTACCTTGTCTCCTACCTTCCAAACTTCACAGAAGCTCTCCTGCAAACCTTGCAGAACTAGCACTCCTGGAAGAAAGGATATTGCGGAGACATGGCTTAGCCACAGCCTGGAGTGTGCGCCGGTATGAAACTTCCTGGGAGATTAAAACTGTGTGCCGGACTGAGACTTGAACTCGGGACCTTTGCCTTTTGCGCGCAAGTGCTCTACCAACTGAGCTACCCAAGCACAACTCACGCTCCGTCCTCACAGCTTTAATTCCGCCAGTACCTCATCCCCTACCTTCCAAACTGGTAGATGACTTGCCCACGAAAGGCAAAGGTCCCGAGTTTGAGTCTCGGTCCGGCACACAGTTTTAATCTGCCAGGAAGTTTCAAATTGAAATTGGTATCATGAGGCAGTTGTAGCTACAGTGGTTACTACATTACAGAGGGCAGTTAAAACACTATTAATACGAGGGCCGTTCAGAAAGTAACCTCCGGTTGATTTAAAAAAATACACCAAGTTAAATAAAAATATTTTAATATATACATCTTACAACTACATCTTTGCACTATTTTTCTACATAGTCTCCATAGCGATTGAGGCACTTATCGTATCTCTTCACAAGCTTTGAAATTCCTTCTGCATAAAAATCACCCGCTTGTGCCTGGAGCCAGCCTGTGACCGTATCTTTGAGCTCTTCGTCGTCATCAAACCGTACAAGAGAGTCTTAGAAATCTGTGGAAAACCAGTAGACAACTCCGACATTGAGAAACGTCGATTTTCACGAACTTTTGCATCAACTGTCTGAACGAGTTCGTCAGTCACCAATGATGGTCTACCACTCCTCTCCTCATCATGAACGTTTTCTCGTCCACTTTTAAATAAACGTACCCATTCACGGACAACTCCTTCACTCATAACTCTTGGTCCGTACACGGCACAAAGCTCACGATGAATAGCTGCTGCAGAATATCCTTTGGCTGTAAAAAACGCACTTCACATTTAGCGGGGTTTTCTATTGCAGCACACATTTCAAACTGCCACAAAAACTAAACTAGCGCAGGTACGACATTCACTCGACCACAGCTTGATGCCGACTGACCTGTTGAGTGCGTGAACGCACAGATGGCGTCGCTACTCCCCCCACAACCCGCACTGTGACCAATCGGAGGTTACTTTCTGAACCGCCCTCGTATTTACATGTTCAGAATATAATAGAGGGAAACATTCCTCATGGGAAAAATATATCTAAAAACAAAGATGATGTGACTTACCAAACGAAAGTGCTGGCAGGTCGATAGACACACAAACAAACACAAACATACACACAAAATTCAAGCTTTCACAACCAACGGTTGCTTCTTCAGGAAAGAGGGAAGGAGAGGGAAAGACGAAAGGATGTGGGTTTTAAGGGAGAGGGTAAGGAGTCATTCCAATCCCGGGAGCGGAAAGACTTACCTTGGGGGAAAAAGGACAGGTATACACTCGCGCACACACACACATATCCATCCGCACATACACAGACACAAGCAGACATTTGTAAAGGCAAAGACCTAGTACAGCAGTTCATGATGGGAGGGACCTTCCATGGAATATACTAATTGTAAAGAAATTTGTAAAGAAGCCACAACTTCTGCATAATAGGGTAAAACAAATAGGAGGCTATTCATAAATATTGACTAAAACATGATAGGCTGTCCAATGGGCAATATATTAAGCCTTCAGTGACCAAGTTAGCAGAGTCTTATCAGCACATCTCTCACATACCCAAAGAAATTCTGGTCTTTTGTAAAGGCTATCAGTGACATTGAAGTTAGTGTCCAGGCACTTACAGATGACACTTAATAGATGAGGAGGGTAACAGAGCAAAAGCAGAAATGATATACAACATTTTCAAATGTTCTTTTACTAAGGTAGATATGGGACTACAGTGCCTGTTTAATACTTCCACCACTCAAAAGATGGATGGTCAGTGGCACTGAGAAACAACTGAAATCACAAAAATTAAACAAGACTTTAGGGCCCAATGTAATCCCTGTCAGATTCTATATAGAATCTGCAGCTGAGTTAGGCCCCATTTTAATCATAATATACTGTAGGTACCTTGATAAAAAGTGTGTCCAATGATTGGAAGGAAGCACAAGCTACATCTATGTACAAGAACATAGCATAAGTGACCCACAAAACTACCATTCAGTGTTACTGACATCCATGTGTTGTGGACTCCTAGAATATATTCTGAGCCAAGCAAAATGAGGCATCTTGAAGAGAATGACCTCCTCTATGCCAAACAGCACAAATTCCAAAAATTTCACTCAGGCATCAAACAACTTGTGCCATTCTTGCATGTCCTCATTAAAGACACAGATCAAGTCAGTCAGGTATATGCAGTATTTTAAATTTCTGAGAAGCATTCGACTCAGTACCACATCTATGCTTATTATTGAAACTACAATTGTAGGGGATATCAATAGAAATTTGTGACTGGATTGAGGATTTCCCAGTAAGGAGGATGCTACATGTTGTCTTGGATGGAGAGCCATTGAGTGACATAGAAGTAACTTCAGGTGTGCCTGAGGGAAGTGTGTTGAAACCCTTGTTGTGTATGTTGTATATTAATGACTTGGCAGCCAATATTAGTACTAACCTTAGGCTTTTTGCAGATGATGCACTTATCTACATTTAAGTACTCTCTGAAATAAATGCACAACAATCCAACCAGTTCTTGATAAGATTTCAAAGTGGTAAAAAGAATGGCAACTGGCTTAAAATGCACAGAAATGTATGTTTTGCTCTTCTCTAAGCAGAGAAAAGTAGTATCCTATTACTGCAATATGAGTGGGTCACCACTGGATTCAGACAGTTCATATTGGTGCCTTCTGTAAAAACATGTAGGGCTATCATATGAAATGGAAAGGTCAAGTCTGCAAAGGGGACTTTGTCTGTTCCATTTTATAATATTGCTCAAGTGTGTGGGACCCATAACAAATAGGACTAACAGGGGATACTGAATGTATAGAAAGAAGAGTGGCTCAGGTGGTCCCCCTTGACTTATGGGAGAGCATCACAGAAATGCTGAAAAATCTGAATTAGCTGGTAATTGAATATAAGTGTCAATTATCCTCTGAAAATCTACTTACAAAATTTCAAAACTATTATTAACTAAAGAATCTAGAAACTTTCTTTAGCCACCTACCTGTCTCTCCTGTAGTGTCCAAAAAGACAAGAAGAGATTAATTACATGATGCATGGAGGTGTTTAATCAGTCATACATGATGGGAATGGGAAGAAATCCTTCCATGCACATTGCTGTGGGTTCACAAAGTATGTATTCAGATATGGATCTAGAATGCAGGTTTACTTTTACTTTCACTGCACAGGCTACTTAATTATTTGTTTAGTGTTTTTTGGTCTTAAACAATCATGAATACATTAAAAATTACAAATAAAGAAATTCTAAACAACCAGTTATATAAACGAAAGGAAAAGTTGAAGATCAATGGCTATATTTTCCAACCACTTATGGTAATTTATTTTGAAGCAGCTTGAATAGTTCTCCCATGGCTACAACGAATGCAGGAAATGGGAATTCCTGAACAATGTGTTGCACTGTCTGTGCCATCTAATTACAGTCGCTGCTTAGAGAGTTTACCATCTGAGGCTGTAGAGATTAGCAGCTGTTTTCCTAGTCCCACATCTTATACAATTCAGTCTGCACTGAGAAACATAAATTTGATAGTTGGTTTTCAGCTTGTGAGATGCCTTGCTGGGATGATGATAACCATTCTGTTTTATAGGCAACTCCAGGATTGGAACTGCTGGTTAACTGGCTCATGCTATCATGTACAGAGTAGTTCCTTTATATTTTTGTCCATAACCAAGTGAAACCTTGCTATCTTCTAAAGTGAGGTGGAGTGATGTTGCTTAGCAACAGGAGCCACTGAACAGGCATAAGCAAAGCATACCAGATACAGTGCACAGCGTCTGTCAAAACTTAACATTCATTAGGTGAGTATAGAAATTGTTGAGCCATATGTCTGAACAGTACTGAATATACTACAGTCAGAGCTGTTGTTCAAAAAAGTGTTTGTGACAGCTCCCCCAAGAAGTACCAAATAACTTCTGCAATAAATTATTGTGGTTTTTCACTTTTACAGCTGTTCCCAAAGATAGTGCCAGCAGATTAGTGACCTACCTAAGGCGATGTCCAGGTAGTTTGGACTGCAGTTCCATTGTTATTCATTGTCTCTGAATATTAACCTGTGAACATTAATTTGTGCATTTGTTGCTCATCTAGAATGTTGAAACTTCTGTTTCAGCAGGTTTGGTTTCAGCTTCCACTTTCTGAAATATTCATCTAATATACTCATGTCCACTGCCACTATTTCCTCTATTTCTGAGAGACTGGTCCACTTGATCGCTAGACAGACGTCACTGACACGTTTAAATTTGAGAGGCACAGTTTCTGGTAGGTTGTGGATATAGAGCTTTAACAGTGTATGGGAGACAACTGAACCTCAAGATGAGCCATTTTTCAGTTTTTTTGGATTTATTCTGCATGTGTTCAGATTAAATGTGGAATATGTAGTTATTCAGTATATTGTTCAATATGGAGGTGATCTTTTTGGAGGGAACTGCACTCAACAGTTTCATTATAACTCTTTCTCTCCAGACTGTGCCACATGCTGCAGGCAGATCTAGGAACACATAATCACTTTTTTTCTTTCTTCTATATGCCAGTTCCCATATAGGTGCTTAAGGAGATGACCTTGCCCCTGCAATTATGATTGGTGGCAGAATCCTGCTTCTTTTCTGCTGAGATTAGTGTTTCAGTTGGCGATGCTATTCTGTTTAGTATCAAACTTTTGAGTAATCAGTACGTAGCAGAGAGCAGTGTAATTGGTCCGTCACTTTGTGGAAGGTCTCAATCCTTCCATGGTTTCAACAGTGCAATGACATTAACTTTCTTGAAGAATGGTGGTACTCTGGCCATAATATGCAGCTGAAAAAAGAAGTAAGCCATTGTTTGGTAGCACAACCACAGAATTTGAGCAGTTCTGGGAAAATGCCACAAAAGTCTGCAGACTTTTCACTCTGGTGGTAGTTTAAGTCTTCCTGCACATTGAAAGATGAAAGTGGTTAAGCACAGAAATCATGTCACTGAGCCATTCATTTCATCTTAATTAGTTCACTTTCGATTCTTTTACTAAATATCTTACTGGCAGTTAATGTGGAAGTTGAGGTAAGGTGATTTGTAATGGATTCTATATTAACTATCACACAATTTCTTGATACTGTTGCAAGGAGTCCAGTATATGAATGAAAGACTAGGCTTTCTTGCTATAATTATTGAAATTTATACTCTCAACAGTTTTCAAGAGTTCTGAAGCTGTTTCATGGGAGTTGATTTCTTTAAATTCAGCATCAAGTCTGTCTGTTTTTTTTTTTCATTACACTCTTGTGTAATGTCCTTTCTGACTCTTTGTTGAATGCTTCTCTGGGCTGTTGCTTTAATCGAGTCACAAAACCTCTCTTACTTCTTTGGAACTGGCTTAATCTATCTCATATTAGCATCAGTGTGTTTATCAAATGTTTCCCTAATGGCTTTTTCAAAGTATCAAGGTCTGAGAACAGAACATAAAACTGAACTCCAGTATATGGTGGCTGTGATGGGGTTAATGAACACTTGCCTCAAAATTCATAAATGTGGTATCACCAAAATGGGAGAAGTGATTCGCAGATTAGGTGAATGGTCCTAGTTTCACTAAACTGAAATAGGCCTTTGACTTTGGCATCATATACAAGACTTACATTATTTATTTTTATTTATATTACATTAATTGTAATATCCCTTTTTTCTTTGTCAGATGTTTCTAACTTGCACTAGAAGTGGTGCATAAACAAGCATCCATTTCATCGTGTCATGATGTCACATTATGTCACCTAGTATCATACAATGTCCTGTCCTATAACATAATGTATTTATCCTGAATGCCAAATTACACAAAGCATAGATAAGTGAATAAATAAATAGAACATTTGTGCTCAACATGATTTCTGCTGCATTACATTTAAGTCTACTGATCAGTTCCTTGAATGATTCTTGATCCACTGTAATCAGATGTTTTTATCTGAAAGTATGTTTCACATGCATTGCACTGGTCAGGAAATATACAACAGAATTATGAAATGCAAGCTTTAGCATTCAGTATAAAATATTTATTTTATTTTATGAACTAGTTTTACAATCTGTCTTATAACACTATATCCAGTGCCAAGAACAATTTATTTATGCTATGGTCACAATTTAACATGACAATGATTTTCTTCACAGTTACACATATGTTGTTCACCATGGTCTCTTCTTCAGTATGCTGCAAGTTATCTTCTGTTAATGGTTTTGATATAGAAGACAGTTCGTGCCCAAGTACGATTTCGCTTGAAGGCTTTACCAGAGGAGGATATAAATGTTATCTTATTTAAGATGAACTAGCTGTAATAACAGGAAGGAATGGAGGCAGTTTGTGGAAGCAGCAAGTGGGCTGTAGGGCCTGTGATTGCTGGATATCTATCTATCTCGCTGTAATATAAATTTTATTTTCATCTGTTTTCTGATAGCCTAACAATAAATAAATAAATCAAACATTGGATGTGAACTGTTCCATTCCATCATTTGTAATTTGTGATCTTACCTGAATGGTAGCAGCAGTCTTATTAGGGTACTAAAGCCGAACAGAAACATAGATAAAAGGACATTAGTGGAGTTTGGATGATACAACATACCTAAATAATATTCCTGCAGCTGTGTGTGTGTGTAAAAGTATAAATACTTCGGTACCTTCTTTGGACATGCAGAACTTTTATAATCACAAATACACAAAGAAAGGCTATCAGCAGCAGCTTGTGAGTAATAATGGTCTGATACACCAATAATAGTTCACCAACCAATATCTAAGAACCAGTTTAATAGTTCACCTCCTTTTTATGAGTGATGCTACATATATCCACACTGAGAGAACATTGCCAGGGTATGGATGAACATATACTGCAAGTGCAAATTCAGTTTCTTCATTCTCAGTATTATGGACACCTGTAGCTTTCACTGTCTCATTAATAGCTTCCATGTTGGTGTATGGCATATTGATAGGAAATCCACAAACCTAAAGACATATTATACAGTATTAGCAAATTAATGAACATGTAATTTTACTTTAATTTTTAGTATTTAGTATTTCACAAACTTCAACTAAAAGAAGAGACAGGTTGGTAGAAAACATTCAAAGGCATCAAGGAGTAGTAGTAGTAGTAGTAGTAGTAGCTTTATTCATCCGTAGATCTTTTTTTACCAGGATATAGGACATGTCAGTTAGTAATTGAAGGAAAGAGTGTGTGTGTGTGTGTGTGTGTGTGTGTGTGTGTGTGTGTGTGTGTGTGTGTGTGTGTGTGTGTAGATGAGGATGATTGGAAGGAGTATAAAAGTGACCAAGATTTGAACACAGTAAGCAGGTTCATATGGATGCAGATTGCAACAGATCTATGATGCGGAAATGAACAGCACAGAACAGACTGGCATGTACAGCTGCATCAAAGTAGCATTTGGACTGGCTGCATCAACAATAGCACAACTGCACAGTATATATATGACAACAAACTAGATCTGATTATCAAAACCAATAGACAGAATGGCATATATCACAGCATGAACATAAATATGCACAGTTGCATTTAATGGTTAGCAAGTGTTTCAAGCATATTTTATGTAAGACAATCCGTGCATTAAGCCGTAGTTGTAGTAGTAGAAGTAGTAGGAATATGAGGAGGGGGAGCAACGGAAGGAAGAAAAGCAGCAGCTGCTTCTATAAAAAAAGACTTACATTACAAAAGTCAAAGAATTTGCAAGCACAAATTATGCAATAATGGAGCAACAGTTCCTCCAATAAGTATAGCAAAACTTGTTTTATTTTTGGTCTTTTCATTTCCAGTGGAAATAAATCTTGCAGATCTAATGAGCTGTACAGGTTATCATGAAATGAAGAAAAATGTAACATCCCATGTTGGGAACTGATGAATATGTCCCAGGGCAAGAAACTGGATGTACTAGAACAATTGGATATTACCATTCATAGTGTGACAAATCATAATACATTGAATGAACAGCTTACAGGTGACACAAATATTTATTTCACAAACTTTGCAGATCATATTTAATGTATGTAATTATTATTAGCTTCCCATTCATGACGGGATCTGCATTTTCAGGATACCATACATTGTTATACATCATCCTTGTTTCTTCAATATCTTTTTGCTTTAATATTTACATTCATGCAGAGCTCACTTGCATTATTTCAATGTTGGTCTGTGGGAAACAGCATTCTAGAAGATACATAGTAGTGTACATACAGGGCTGTTATTGTGACATTGCCAATACCTATGGACAACATACTCCATTTCATTTTAACTATATCATCAGTTGACAGTGATTAAGCAGGCACAACAGCAAGGGAAGTAGTCACATTATTTTATTATTTTTATTGTTCTTGTTCAGGTTTTATATTGGAGCTTCGAGGTTTCCTGTGCAGTAATTATGAAGATCAAGACTTGGCCTTTGAAACACATAAATTCTAGTGTTTTTTACATGGCAATAGGTGGCTGAGTTGACATTGTAACATTTATTTTTACAACCATGACCTCATATCCATTATGGAAAAAAAAATCAGAACTTACCATTCAACTTACACAAAATAAGGGATAGTGGGATTATGTCCTTTATCCCATGCTGGAGCACTTCGGTGTCTAACTAATTACAAAAACATAGAAATGAGATGCCAACACAATGTGATAAGCAGATCAAATCACTTCACTTACTGCCTTAATGCCATTAACTAGCACTATGATCAATCGTAACTAGCACCATGATCAATCAATTCTGAGGTAGAAGTTTAATGTACGTGCATACACTTAGTTCCCTAAAAAAAAAAAAACTCTGTGTGTAGTTTAATAGATGTGAGAATTAGTTTGTTAATACCCTGATCTGAGATTATGTCAATCAAACTGTGATGTCCCATTCATTCAACAAGTTTCAGATTCAATATTATTTGGCGTATATTTTTGTGTTATACTAGACACCCAAAACCAAATCAAAATCTTTATTATCAGGTCAGATACATTTCTTTTACTGTGTTTAATTAACACATTATTGAGTCCCCTTGCATTTTTAGTATAGTACATTGGCACACAGCATGAAGTGTGATTTTATTTGCTTTGCATAAATGATTGGCTTGTGCTTCACCTGCAACTATACATCTTGTTTGCATGTCATATTTTCATGTTTTACTGCAGTGATTGTGGGTTTGTATTGAGATGTCTCAATACAGCTTATGACTTGGGGTTTTCACGTCTGCAGCAATGAGCAGTCCCTCTCCAAATATACCAAGGGTCTCACTGAGGGCCTCAAAGACTGAAATTACCCTTCACATTTCATCCAGAAATGGATCTCCCACACCTTGTCTCCACTGCTCTATCTGTGAACCATTACCACCCAGGACTGGAGTAACTGGATTACAGTCTCCACCACGGTTTCAACCACCACTCATCATGTCCAGGAATGTCTACCCCACAGTGGTGTTTTACTGCCCATTCAACCTATGCAATGTCCTTGTCCATCCCTATTCCATTCCTGTGGCCAATCCCTTGCCTCATGGATCATATCCTTGTAAGAGACCTAGATGAAAGACCCGTCTCATACATGTCCTCCCACTACCACCCATTCCAGTCCTGTCCCAGGCATCTCCTGCCCTGTAAAAGGAAGAGCCATCAGCGAACACAAACATATGGTCTACCAACTTAACTGCAACCATGATGCAACATTCTATGTGGGCACAGCCACTAACTAACAAGCTGTCTGTCCACTTCAATGACCATGGCCAAACTGTGCCCAAGAGCCAGCTGGACCACCCAATTGCAGTGCACTTCGATAATCACTGTGTGCTTGACTTCAGTGACTGCTGCGCAGCCTGTGCTGTCTGGACTCTTCCCACTAAAATCAGCTTTTCTGAATGGCCCAGGTGAGAGCTCTCCCTGTGACACATTCTTCATTCCCATAACCCCCTTGGCCTCAACCTTTGCTCATTCCTGCCCCCCACCTACCTCAATCCCCTTCCCTGTTTCCATTCCAGCCTTTCCCCTTCTCTGATCCCCCCACCCCCCTGTCCCTCCCCAAATCCCCCCAACTACAGCCCCCCATGCTGCACTTAGCAGTCCACCATCCTTTCCCTGCACAATCCTACAGCAACTTTCACACAACCTTGCTATGTCTCCCACTTCATGTCACTACATCAAACACTTTATATTATTATATGTAAAAACAAAGATGATGTGACTTACCAAACGAAAGCGCTGGCAGGTCGATAGACACACAAACAAACACAAACATACACACAAAATTCTAGCTTTCGCAACCAACGGTTGCCTCGTCAGGAAAGAGGGAAGGAGAGGGAAAGACGAAAGGATGTGGGTTTTAAGGGAGAGGGTAAGGAGTCATTCCAATCCCGGGAGCGGAAAGACTTACCTTAGGGGGAAAAAAGGACGGGTATACACTCGCACACACACACATATCCATCCACACATATACAGACACAAGCAGACATATTCAAAGACAAAGAGTTTGGGCAGAGATGTCAGTCGAGGCGGAAGTGCAGAGGCAAAGATGTTGTTGAATGACAGGTGAGGTATGAGTGGCGGCAACTTGAAATTAGCGGAGATTGAGGCCTGGTGGGTAACGAGAAGAGAGGATATATTGAAGAGCAAGTTCCCATCTCCGGAGTTCGGATAGGTTGGTGTTAGTGGGAAGTATCCAGATAACCCAGACGGTGTAACACTGTGCCAAGATGTGCTGGCCGTGCACCAAGGCATGTTTAGCCACAGGGTGATCCTCATTACCAACAAACACTGTCTGCCTGTGTCCATTAATGCGAATGGACAGTTTGTTGCTGGTCATTCCCACATAGAATGCGTCACAGTGTAGGCAGGTCAGTTGGTAAATCACGTGGGTGCTTTCACTCGTGGCTCTGCCTTTGATCGTATACACCTTCCGGGTTACAGGACTGGAGTAGGTGGTGGTGGGAGGGTGCATGGGACAGGTTTTACACCGGGGGCGGTTACAAGGGTAGGAGCCAGAGGGTAGGGACGGTGGTTTGGGGATTTCATAGGGATGAACTAACAGGTTACGAAGGTTAGGTGGACGGCGGAAAGACACTCTTGGTGGAGTGGGAAGGATTTCATGAAGGATGGATCTCATTTCAGGGCAGGATTTGAGGAAGTCGTATCCCTGCTGGAGAGCCACATTCAGAGTCTGGTCCAGTCCTGGAAAGTATCCTGTCACAAGTGGGGAACTTTTGTGGTTCTTCTGTGGGAGGTTCTGGGTTTGAGGGGATGAGGAAGTGGCTCTGGTTATTTGCTTCTGTACTAGGTCGGGAGGGTAGTTGCGGGATGCGAAAGCTGTTGTCAGGTTGTTGGTGTAATGGTTCTGAGATTCCGGACTGGAGCAGATTCATTTGCCACGAAGACCTAGGCTGTAGGGAAGGGACCGTTTGATGTGGAATGGGTGGCAGCTGTCATAATGGAGGTACTGTTGCTTGTTGGTGGGTTTGATGTGGACGGACGTGTGAAGCTGGCCATTGGACAGATGGAGGTCAACGTCAAGGAAAGTGGCATGGGATTTGGAGTAGGACCAGGTGAATCTGATGGAACCAAAGGAGTTGAGGTTGGAGAGGAAATTCTGGAGTTCTTCTTCACTGTGAGTCCAGATCATGTAGATGTCATCAATAAATCTGTACCAAACTTTGGGTTGGCAGGCCTGGGTAACCAAGAAGGCTTCCTCTAAGCGACCCATGAATAGGTTGGTGTACGAGGGGGCCATCCTGGTACCCATGGCTGTTCCCTTTAATTGTTGGTATGTCCGGCCTTCAAAAGTGAAGAAGTTGTGGGGCAGGATGAAGCTGGCTAAGGTAATGAGGAAAGAGGTTTTAGGTAGTGTGGCAGGTGATCGGCGTGAAAGGAAGTGCTCCATCGCAGCGAGGCCCTGGACGTGCAGAATATTTAAAGATTTTATGGAATGGAAGGAGTTGCCTAGTAGAGATTATTTAAGTTGGTATTTAAAGCTAATTTTATCATGTATTGAAGTCTTGATATATTTGCCTAAGTAGTCAAATAGTTTTACAGCTGAATTCATCGTTACTTTCCGTGTGACATACATTACATTTATGAATGTTATTGTTGTTGCTGAACTGACTGACTGTTGACATGAAACTTCATAAATGAATGAACGTACCGTGACGCTGACATCAGCATGCCCCAGCTGTTTGAAGGGCTGTGAAACTTTTTAATGTTTGATTTCCTGCATACAACTAAAAGCTATATACTTGCCTTGTGTGACCCTAGTATTTGTTGTAGTTCGTGAATATGTTCAGCTATACCCAATTCTTTGGATTTCAAAGAAGCTGTCTCCATTTCAGGCAATAACTTCCGTAAAATTGCAATACAGTAACGGTTCCAAATTGTCCTGTAAAAATATGTACATATTATTTAGTTCAAAATATGTTAGCCTCTCAGCATTATAATTGCTCAAAAGCACTTCAAGTTTGCTGCAGATACATATTTTATCTACACACGAACTGCCAATGTTGTCAATGATCGTAGTTCATCTGGAGACCATTGCCACTACCATTTGTGAATAGCTGAAGAATATAATCATGTAGAAAAAAAGATACATCTGCTTCATCTGCTTTGGGGAAGAGCTTGTCTTCATTCTGTGGTGCTGAATTTGTAGCATGTTTGGCTTGGGTGTGTTATACACAATATATGTACTCAGCTCATTGATATTGATTCCCAAAGTACAAGGTGATTATAATTAAAATTAAACTTTCAAAGCACTGTAGAGATAACACCACTGGTCAGAATGATGTCAAATTGCAATGGAACATTATTGGACAAGGGGGAAAACGAATGGCAGAACAACATAAATCATTACAAAATGTAGCAATAGATGGCACTGTGAGCATCATAATTTAATAGTGGTCAACTACAAATGACAAATGAATTATACAATAAAGCCTAAGGTGTATGTCTGATGTTAAACAAACTGTACTACTAAGTGTGCATGGGTGTGCAGATGTGACACTGTTAGTTATGTAATCCCATCCACGACAGCAATGTCATATCACATCGGATGGGAAAAATCAGTTTTTAACTGTCCTGAGGCCAAAAACTGCATAAAAAGCATCAATCAAAATCAAATCAGATTATTAATTTCCATATGACTGGCACAAAACATGTTGAATATGCTGTCTACCAATTTTTGCAACAGGTAGAAACAGAAACATCATGTTCCACAACTGACTGAAGTGTTTCCAGCATCACATTTAGAATGTTTTGCGCAGTGCATGCCTTCAGTGCAGCTAAGTTTGCAATTGGAACACTGAACATAACACCTTTCAGACAGCCCCACAGCCAGAATCACAGGGATTAAGATCAGGTGATCGGGACAGCCAGGCTGTAGGGAAATGGCAGCTGATAATTCTAGCATTTTTGAAATGGACTTCAGCAGCTGCTAAACTGGATTTCCAATGTGCGGAAGTGTGCCACCTTGCATAAAAATGATCCCATCCACACATCCATGCTGTTGGAGAGCTGGAATGATGTGGTTATGTAAAAGACACTCATAGCACTTACCAGTGACGGTACAGGTAACAGAACTGGAAGCACCTGTCTCTTCAAAAAAATATGGCCCTATGATAAATGATGCCATAAACCCACACCACACAGTGACCATTTCAGGATGAAGTGGTACTGGTTGATTTGTTTGTAGATTTTCCATTGCCCATATTCGACAATTCTGTGTATTGACACATCCTGTCAGATTGAAGTGGGCTTCGTCTATCCATGCAAGCAAGAAATTCTGAAACAAAATTCTCTCTTGCAGGCAGTTCAACAGGAAGCAACTCATGCACATGGGTAATTTTTAATGGATAGCAGAGAAAGATGTTTCATAGGATTTTACACACCGTGATCATGAGTATGTCCAATGTTTGGGCAATTCTCCGTGCACTACATGTTTGCACACCACCTCTCGTCTCCTCCTGCATTGCTTCCACTGACGTCAAATCAGTTTGTTTCCTCCCTCTACCAGGTTGCACACCAAAAGAACCCGTGTTTTGGAATTTCCAAATCATTTTCTCCAGACCTACGGCAGTCACCGGACCAACGCTTTTTTTCAAACCCTTCAGTGTCCAGAACTTCTGCAGAGTGACACATGCACAGTCATCATTCTTGTAATACAGCTTTACAAGCAGAGCATGATCACGCATTGAGACAGTCATGGTGAATGTCGCAGTGCTAAAGGAGGAAAATCCGTGTACCCAGCGTGTTTATACCCACTTCAATGGGTCATGCGCATGACAGGTGTTTTCATTTACGTATTCTGACACATACAGTGCCATCTACTGATCAATTTTCACAGTATTTTTTTTCCTTCTGCCACACGTTTTCCCCTTTCTCCGATAATATTCTGTTGCCATTTGATGTCATTCTGAGCAGTGGCTTTATTTATAGAGTGTTTTGAAAGTTTAACTTTAATTATAATCACCGTGTATATAACAATGCATGGGCAAATTTTATGACTGCTTAATGATACACAATGCTTCAATTAATGCTGCACACACAAAAAAACACTTTTGTGATGTTAGTTTACAGTCATAATAGGCCTTGCCAGTAACTAAATTATTCTGATGCTCATCTCCCACAAATATGATTCTGCACAGTCATACTGGTTGCAGACCAATTACAGAATTACTTACCCAATGGTAAGATCTGTGTGTATGAAATACATTATATATTCTTACTTTGCATTATAAATTTAGATATTGTACAAAAGTTGTTGAGTTTTTACTAGTTGCAGTGGTAAATCATTTTCTTGCATTGAACAGATAATGGAACCTGAAGACAATCTTACAAATGAGAAGGTGTAGAAATACTGTGGTAACTTTTGTCAACTTTAAAAAGGCTTATGATTCAATGGGTAGACAAACATCATTCCACACTTCAGAGGAATTCAAGATTGACAACAAAACAAGATCAGTTATCCAATAGACATTAACAGGTACAACCTCCATAGATACGAGGCATGTTTTTTAAGTAAGTACCGTTTTTAAATTAAAAAAAGATGTGCTAAGTTATCTCAATAATTTTATTTTTACGTGAAAGCCTGTACCTTAATCTATGCATTGACACCATTACGGTTTGATTCTTCCTTCTTTATGTTGTGTACTGAGTGTTTAAGATGCCTTCAATAATCGTGAGTCCCGCCGACTGTGAAGTATGGGCTGTTATAAGATTTCTTAGTGCTAAAGTCCTAAAAGCGATCGATATTCATCCTGAGATCTGTGCAGTTTACAGAGAAAACATTATGAGTGATGGAATGGTAAGAAAGTGGGTGAGAGCATTTAAAGATGACCACACAAATGTGCATGATGAACAACGAAGTGGGTGTCCTTCGGTAGTTAATGTAAGTTTGGTGCAGGAAGTGGACAATAAGGTGAGAGAAAACAGACACTTCACAATTTCTTCCTTGCGGGATGACTTTCCTAATGTTACTCATAGTGTTTTGTATGGCATTGTGACCGAGCACTTGAATTACCGAAAATTGTGCGCACGTTGGGTACCGAAAATGTTGACGGACGTGCACAAAATCAAACGTTTAGACAGGGCATTGACTTTCCTTGAGCGGTACCACAATGATGGTGATGATTTCTTAAGCCAAATTGTTATGGGAGATGAAACATAGGTGGCCTACATCACACCAGAATCAAAGCAACAGTCCATGGAAGTTGAGCAAGGGCATCATTTTTCTGCAAGACAATGCCTGTCCGCATGTAGTGAATCAGACCAAAGATCTCATCACATCTTTTCGATGGGAAACTCTAGATCATCCTTCGTACAGCCCTGATCTTGTGCCCAGTGACTACCATCTGTTCCTGCACTTGAAGAAACACCTGGGCAGTCAGCGTCTTCAAGACGATGATGAAGTCAAAACAGTGGTGATGCAATGGTTAACAAGTCAGCCGGCAGACATCTATGAGGAGGGTATTAAAAAACTGGTACAACATTATGACAAGTGCCTCAATATTGACGGAAATTATGTAGAAAAGTAGATTAAGGTACAAGCTTTCATGTAAAAATAAAATTATTGAGATACCATAGCATGTCTTTTTTTAAATTTCAAAACAGTACTTACTTAAAAAACACACCTTCTAAATTTATAGGACAAATGTTAGAACCAGTTCATATTCATCCTGATGTTCATCAAGGAGATGGCCTCTTCCCCCTTCTATTTAACATGGTTCTGGAAAAAAACTGTGAGGACATGGGAAAAGGAAATTAAGGGAATTCAACTTGAGAGTAAAAAAGAGCAGAGGATCATTTTGAACTGTTTGGCTTTTGCGGATGACCTTGCCTTCTAAACAACAATAGAGAAGAAGCCAAACTTGCACTGGAGAAGCTTTACAAAATCTCACAGAAAACTGGGCTACAAATCTCCTACAAGAAAACTCAATACATTGAAAGCAAGCTTGCAGATAATCTCCCTATTAAAACTCAGTATGGGAAAGTGGCACCAGCTGTGTACTTAAAATATCTGGGAGAGATAAGCCAACCATCAGGACAGAACTCCAGAGCCAATCAGAAAGATCTCCAAATTATAGAAAGCATATAAACTCACTTGGAATCACTAAAATAAAAATCTGTTTCTGTCAATGCATAGATAAGGCATTACAACACAGTTATTCTACAGGAAACACTCTGTGCTGCAGAAACTACAGTAATTCATAGTCATACCAAAATCAGAGAGACTGAAAAGCAAGAAAGAAAAATTCTGAGGAAAATATATTGACTAGTGTTTTATGAAGGAATTTGGATGAAGAGGACAACAAGAGAGAGATCTATAAAGAGATATAAACAATAATGGACACCTTTGGAAAGAGGAGAATGAAATTTTATGGACATATTGGCAGTATTAACAAGAACAGGCTCAAAAGGCAAATCTTTGACACAGCAAACACTAGCAACAACAAGACAAAGGGGATAATTGAAACAGAAGAAGATGTTAAGAAACTGGGAATCACATAAGACAACATAAACAATCGAGAACAGTTCAGGAACATCATAAAGAAACATAAACTTAAACAAAAACCAACTGAGAAAAGAACAGGAAACAAATAATTGGAAGAATGCAAGAGAGAGCACAGTGAGCATATGAAGAGAATTTGGGAAGAATGAAGGAAGAAGAAGAAATCATGACTAGTCTAGGTTAATTCCTCTCTTAAAAGGGAATAATAATAAAAATAATAATAATAGATCATTTTCTTTGTGCCCTTGAAAAAATCGTGACTAGTCAAGTTTAATCACTCTCTTAATAGGGAATAATCAAAAAATAATAATAAATCATTTTCTTTGTGTCCTTTTTAATTCAACTATATTGTATTTTCTGAAGTTTCACACTTTCATGTGGCAAATAATTACTTTGAGAGAATTTGAAATTTACCTTTTGTTAGATGCAAATCTGAAAAAATATATGCATTAGTGTATTCTAAAAAGGAGTGTTAAAATACTTATGGATGGACTTGTTTTGTTGAAAATATCTGTCATCTTCAAAGGCAACACACAACTGAAAAAACACTGCTGACTGTTTATGGCATTAAGCAGTCAGAAGAATGAAATATAAAATTTATGATGTACTTCATTAATAGTGATACAAATGAACAGATATAGTTTCATATTAATGCTACTACATTACTTTTGAGAAAGCATCTTCTGGAATGCCATCTCAAACAATGAAAGATCTACTTTACTCTAAGATTTCAGTTAAAAAACTAATGTGGTGCTGCTACACTATCTTTAACTGAGTGCAAATACCACTGGTACAGATTTCTGAACCATACTGAAGAGCCCCTTTTTGAGTGACCTTATTTCATATTTGTTTTATCAGTAACATTGTGTGAATAGCAATAATATGGGAACAGGAATAGTCAGAAGGGACACCACATATTTGTCCTCAGAAATTGTTGCTGGGAACACCCACTATTTGTGATGCACCAGATCAGTGACAATATCATCAAATTTGCCACTGGTCTGTTACAGTTGCCTGGTATGTTAACAGAATGACAGTGATTGTCTACTAAACTTGTGGGTATCACTTGAAGCCAAGACAGAGATCAGACTTATCTGACAACATGATTTTCCGACAACTCGCAAATCACTGTCTATGATCATTTGCACATTTAAGTCTAATCAAAATAGAGGTTTTCTTGATGTGGAGGACACACCATACTGTCTTGGATGAAGAGTCATCAACAGCTGTAGCAGTAACTTCAGGTGTTTCCCAGAGAGTTATGGCAAATGATATTGATAGTAATCTCTTGACTTTTTGCAGGTGAAGCAATTATCTATAATAAGATACTACTTGAATAAAAATAATGGAAATTCCTGGATGGAGCAGTACATAAGATAAGGAAAAAGCAGCTGCTCACCAGTCATGGAACAGTGTGTGGAGCAAAGAAATATGTAATGGAAAACTGCATTCACACTAGCTTTCAAGCAATAGGTAATGTGAAAGCTGTTTTCTGTTAGGTGTTCCTGTGCTCCATGCATCAATCTGCCATAGCTAAGTGATTGTCCAATATAAAACTGTACAAGCATCCAATATTATCTTGGTAAAATTTCAAAGAGGGCAAACACTGGCAATTTGCCTCAAATGTTCAAAAATGTAAAATTATGTAATCCACAAAACAAACTTATAGTATCCTACAAAAGAAGTGTATCATAACTGGTCTCATCCACCTCATAAAAATAACTGGAGATAACAATTTGTGTGAACATGAAATGGAAATATTGCACAGGCTCAGTCACACAAAAGTGGCAGCAAACTTTGATTAGTTGGAATGATGTTGGCAAAATTCTGTCAGTCTATGAGGGAGATCACTTACAAAACATTTGTGCAACATGTCCTAGAATACTGATCAAGTTTGTGGACCATATCAAATAGGGCAATAGGGGACACTGAATATTGACAAAGAAGGAAAGTATGAATGGCAGCAGGTTTGTTTGACCCATGGCAGAACACCTTAGACATACTGAAAAATCTGAAGTGATAAACACTTGAAGATGGATGTCAACTATTCCATAAAAGCTTACTTAGAAAGTTTCAAGAAGCACTAAGAACTGTGAAATCTGGAAATATACTAACCTATGTTGTAGGGACTGTGAAGACTAATTACAGAACACACAGAGACATTTAAGCAGCCATTATATGTCTAAAGTCACTACTGCCATAAACCAACTTTGCAGTTCATCTACAGAAGTTGAAAACAGACAAAAACACACACAGTCAAGATGGTCTACTCCTTGATTCACAACTGTTGAAAATTCATAATTGTTTGAAACTGCATGGCCTATCTACTGCTGGTGAATTGTGTTACTACTAATATATTGGTGTCAGTACAGTGGGACTCCATTCAACTGGAAAACTAATTCACTGAAATCAAGCTACAATTGTGGAAAAAGCCCATTCCCAAACACTTTCAAGTGTTAAGTTTAGGAGAGTTTCTCCTGTGATAAACTATCTCACATGCCTGCTCTGAATGCCAAATTCTCATATCGTGGTAGTTCAACTTCTTGCTTAGGTGGAAAGTGCCCACATTACTGAACGCCATTTCTCACAGAAAATGTTCTTCTTATGCATCTGTGCTGAGAATAAATTATGAAACTTTATGTGGCACACCTTGCCATCTATTTTGAATTCTATGTGTCACTGCTGATTACTCTGATCAGTAGCATATTTGGAACCATTTTGCCAGCAAAATACTGCTCTGAAAGATTAACACACAGAATCAGTACAAGAAAGGTTTGTAATGTGACATCATCATCTTCTGAAACTGATGCAAGGGCTGAAGGAAGGGTGTGTTTGGGGCAGGGGACATACCATTGTAACCTACTTGTAAAAACTCAGCCAACCAACTGACAGTCTGAAAAGCTCTGAAGAATGTTTCACAATTATGAATACTCACATTATCTATCAACAGCTGGCTTCTGTAGCTGAACATTTCTCCTGCCCCCAGCTAAGGGCAAAATAGCTTTTAAATTGTAGTATGAAAAGAGTTTCTATCATACAGTAAATTAACAATGAAGATGATGATAAATTTGCAAATCTCATGAAAAAAATATTTTTAAACTTCATTCAACAAAACTTTGCTCTCCTTGGCTCAGAATAGAGGATTGTGAAATGTAGAAGTGAAAGAAAAAAAGAGTATATTATTGTTTATTCTATTTCAATAGGAATTAAAATGAAGTAAGAAAAGATTCAGTACTGTGTGACGGTGATAAGAGGTAATGCTTAACTTTTTCTTACCTCGATGTTTTTCTCCACTGCATAATATTCTTTTGCAAATATTTCTCAATTTTGTCCTGCAGTTGCTGCACAGCTGAAAGGGATGTCTCACTATATTCAAGTGATGGAGGTTGAACACTTCCTGTAGGTGCACTCACATTTCTGCCAAATGCTGGATACCAATCCGACTTTCGGCTCACATCAAAACGTGTTCTATGGGGCATCTCTTCATTCTGAATATTTGCCCATACCTATTAAAAACAAATGAGTAGTTTACAAAATACCTTTTACAGCAATATTTTAAAATTGTTATTCAAGTTTGTGAAATAAGACATTTGTCTTACAAAAGAAATTAAACAAATGAAATTACTTTATTTGCTTATGAAATAATAATATAGGAAAAGTACTCACATAAGCAAAAATACATACATGGCATAAGCATTGTAAAGTCTTGGGGTTATGGAGATTTCAGGGCTGAAGACTGTCTTCAGCTGCAAAAAGTAGCAATATTCACTGAAAACAGACTTATATCCTTGTGGCACATAGATAGCAGTGTTGGATATATAGTAGGGTAATTAGTAGAAAGTAAGCTGGTAACAGAATACCAGCAGCAGCTGCTGAATATAACTGTGGATGTAACAGCTTTCCTGGTACATTTAACGCGTTGAATTCAGCTATGCTAACCACAAATAGTTTTAAATCTGTCTATTGGTAATATTGAAATTTTGCCTTCTGAAGGGCTAGCCGAATTATACTTATAGCAACCGTCTGTCATTACATTGCATTGGTCTCTTTGGTGTGATGTCACGTGTGCTGGACTGCTGTTGAAATTGCTCGCCAATATTTTATAAGGTTTTAGTCTTCTGTTACTTATTTTAAAGTTTATTTGTGTTAATACTTGCTGTAAAAGCAACTTATTAGTGAGTTTTCATTAATTTCAGTCTTTCTTTCTGTGTTATTGACTCGACTGGTCTGCTATTCATGAGTGTGCTTATGTCGTTCGTGCAAGTCTCACACCTCAGTAGTGTGTTTACATTTTGTGGCGTGATGTTGCAGCTGTAGCAGTTATAAAGCTAAGTGCTGACAAAGTTGTTTATGCACTGTTATACAGTTATTAAATTTAATAGTTTTCAACAGTGTTTCATGCTGTTTGTGGTGAAATAACAATTTAATAAACTTCTGGAAATGTTCCCTTGCTGTGTTTTTTCTTTTTTTAGTTTTCTGTGCGTTGAAGTCATTTAGTAAATTTCGTGCTTTAGTTTTCAGCTGACGTTTCCTATTGTTTGTAGTGAAATATTTCAGTAAAATTTTCATTCACTGTTTTAACCTCATTGAGCATTTCAGTGACCACTTGAATTTTTGGTTTTAGCTAATAAATTTTGTGAAGTTTTGTTGGTATTGGTATTAGTTGTGGTTTAGTAGTATTAATAAAAGTTGTTGCTTTCTTAGCAGAGAGAAACTTTTGAGATCACTATGTTAGTTCTATAAATAGTTCTACTGGTGTAACTGAACTTAGTAATGTAGACGATTAATTTTTTTCAGTAACTGTAAAATTTTACCATGAGTGAGAAGTGTGGGCTGTGTCATAGGTTTGTGAGTAGTGGGTTACGGTGAGGGATTTGTTCAAAATATTTTCATTGACGGGAATTCTAGAAAGATCCTCTCCTGGGAATGCAGAATCTGTAGTAGAAATAAGTTGATATAGGAGCAGGAGAAGAAGATCTGTGCCCTTCAGGTGCAGTTAAAATACACAAAGGAGGAACTAAATAGGTTGAGGAGGGTGAAATGTGCTGGGGAATGGGAACTGGCAGTTGGCAAGAAGGCAGCTAGGAGGATCAGGTATTCAGACAGTTGTACTTAGCGTATATTAGATAGATTTGACCAACTCTCAGAGTTGAGGGGAGAGGAACTTCTTGTAACTGTAGGTGTAGGAAACATGCAGCAGCCTCAGCAGCTAGGAGGACTAAGTCAGTTGCAAAGTCTCACAGAAGGAAGAAGGTTCTGCTGCAAGGTAGTTCACACAGTAGAGGTGTGGGCCAGCAGTTGCACGAAGTGTTGAGGAGTGAGTACCATGTCACCACAAATTGTGAAGCCTAGTGCAGGGTTGGGCATCACAATCAGCCTCATCTTGGTGCAGCTGTTAGGCCCGTTAACATGGGGCTGGAGAAGGCACTGATGGCAGAGGGCATGGGCCACATTGCAGTGGTGCACATTGAGTCTATCAGTAGATTGGGTTTCACTAGGCGTGGCCTGCACCTCAATAGGCATGGGAAGGGGAGGCTGGCAAAGCTTATAGGTGACAGTGTAGTGTGTGGTGGTGGTGGTGGTGAGATCACTCATGGAAAAATTCCTGTAGTAGTTGGTGTTACAGCTACACTTTTTTTAGATTGAAGTCAGCTGATAGATATACCTGCTTAAAGGAAGTCCCTCTAACTAAGGTATCACCTTCACAAGACGTCATGTTTCCAAGTAGAGAAGGAATTAGCATATTTCATCAAAATATAAGAGGTATTAGAGATGAAGTTAGTGAACTGCTTATAGATGTTGACTCTGAAATTATTGGTATATCGGACCACCGCTTAAATAATTTGACAATTCAAAGGCATCCTTTACCGGGATACAGATTAGCTGGCAGTTTTTCAAGGAGTTCCTTGTGGAGTGGAGGAGTAGCTATGTTTGTAAAAAACAGTATTCCATTTGAGTCCATATACATATCACGGCACTGCACTGAACAGATATTTGAATGTTGTGCAGGGGCAGCTGAATTTACTGAAACTAAACTTCTAATTTTTGTTGTTTATATGTCCCCTAACTATGACTTCAGAGTGTTTCTGCTCAAGCTAGAGAGGGTTCTTGATTCACTTTATAGGAAAAACCAGAAATTCATTATATGTGGTGACTTCAGTAATAATTTTGTACATGACTGTGCAAGAAAAAGGATGTTGTTAGATCTCCTAAATTCATATGATCTGATGCAGACTGTGTTTTTTCCAGCTAGGGTGCAGGGGAACAGTAGCACAGCCATAGGTAATATTTTTATTCATTCTTCATTACTAGCTGGGCATTCTGTTAGTAAAAGGGTGAACGGCCTTTCAGACCATGATGCACAGATTTTTACACTAAAAGTCTTTTTTACTCAAACAAACATCACATATAATTACAAATAATGTAGGGAAGTTAATCTAACAGCAATAGAGAGTTTTTTAAACCCTGTCAAGGAACAAGAGTAGCAGGATATTTATAGTGCCGATAACATAGATGACAAATGTAATGCTTTCCTTGACACATTCTCATGCTCTTTGACCATCAGAATGTTCTAAATGGGGTACTAGCAGTAAAAGGCAGCATGGGTGGCTGACTAGTGGGATAAGGATATCATGTAGAACAAAGTGGGAATTATATCAAAATGTTAGAAGTAGTCACAATCAAGCTATAGTAGCCCATAACAAACAGTATTGTAAGGTGCTTAAAAATGTTATTAGGAAAGCAAAGAGTATGTGGTATGCAAACAGAATAGCTAATTCATAGGACAAAATTAAAACCATATGGTCAGTTGTGAAGGAAGTGTCTAGTCAGCAGCACAAGGTCAACAATATAAAGTCAGTTCATAGTAAAAATATTTCTGTTAACGATAAATCAGATATATGTACAGTATTTAACAATCATTTTCTAAGCATTGCTGGTGAATTAAATAATAATTTAGTTTCTACAGGGAATCACGTAACTCTCTTGGCAAATGCCTTTCCAAGACTGATGTCTGAAATACTCCTCTGTGATAATAGACAAGGGGGAGATTGAGTCAATAATTAAATCAAGGAAGACTAAGGATGCTCATGGATATGATGGAGTGCCTAGCAGAAAATTAAAGTACTGTGCTGCAGTTGTTAGCCCTGTACTTAGCCATATTTGTAATTTTTCCTTTAAGAATGGTCAGGTTCCTGAACAATTAAAGTACTCAGTAGTAAAGCTGTTTTATAAAAGGGGAGAAAGGGATAAGTAGACAATTTTAGAGCTATTTCTATGCTATCAGTATTTGCTAAAGTTATTGAAATAGTTGTGTATGTAAGGATAATTGATCATTTCATATCACATAATTTGCTATCAAATTTACAGTTCGGCTTTAGAAGTTGTTTAACAACTTTTCTCTGTGAAGTACTGAGTGGGTCACAAAAAGGTTTCGAACACTAGACATATTTTTTTATTTAATTAAGGTGTTTGATTGTGTTGGTTACAAAATATTGCTCCAGAAGTTGGACCATTACAGAAGACGGGGAGTAGCTCACAACTGGTTCACCTTCTACTTCAAAGGTCATTATTCACAGTGTCAAGAATGTCTGTGATGTGGGGTCTGAGTGGGATACACTCAAATGGGGGATGCCACAAGGATCAGTGCTGGGGCCACTCCTCTTCCTTATTTATATAAATGATATATTCTCTAGTATTACGGGTAACTCTAAAATATTTTGGTTTGCTGATGACAATAGCTTGGTAGTAAAGAACGTTGTGTGCAACACTGGTTCGGTTTTAAAAATTGCAGTTCATGACATAACTTCATGGCTTGTAGAAAATAAAATAATGTTAAATCACAGTAATACTCACTCAGTTTTTACAGTTTCTAACACACAATTCAACAAAACCCAAACGTTTTTATTTCACAGAATGGGCATATGATTAGTGAAACTGAACAGTTCAAATTCCTAGGTGTTCAGAAAGATAGTAAACGGTCATGGAAAGCCCAAGTTCAGGATCTTGTTCAAAGGCTTAATGCTGCCAATTTGCTATTCGAACGGTATCTGAAGTAAATGATCTTTCAACACAAACATTAGTCTATTTTGTTTATGTTCATTCGCTTATGTCATATTTTGGGGTAACTCTTCCCATTCTAAAAGGATATTTTGGCTCAGAAACGGGCAGTTTGGGCAATAAGTGGCATGAGTTAGTGAATCTCTTGTCGATCCTTGTTCACTAGTCTGGGTATTCTGAAACTGGCCTCTCAATATATATATTATTTACTGTTATTTCTTGTTAACAATATCAGCTTATTCCCAAGAATAAGCAGCTTTCACCCAGTTAACACTCAGCAGAAATCCAACCTGCATTTGGATTGGACTTCCTTAACTCTTGTGCAGAAAGGTTTGCAGTATATTGGTGCATCCATTTTCAATAAGTTATCACAAGAATTCAAAAATCTTAGCAATAATTCACACGCTTTCAAATCGAAACTGAAGAGTTTCCTCTTGGGTCACTCTTTCTATTCTGTTGAGGAGTTCCTTGAAAAATTAAGCTGATTCTTATGTCATATTGTTGATTGTATTTACTTAAATTTATGGCTTGACTTTTTTATCTGTTATTACTTTTATGTTGTAATTTCATGAACTGACACATTCCATTGCCTTGGAGATTTGCTCCTCAATTTGGTCCTGCAAAACTTGACATGTAAATAAATAAATAAAATGTCATGTCACACATGCTGTTTGCATGTGTTTACAAGCACTGCACTGTCACACATTTCAGGCCAGTCACCAGAGGAACTGTGTTTTATATATGCGGTTTGATTTTGTTTATTCTTTGATGAATGCTTTTTACATTTTTGTTTCTTCTGTGCCTTGTTTACTGCATTGTTTCTGGACAACTTGTATGTTCTGTTATCTGTGGATTAATGTTGAGTTGTGAGCTTGTGTTCTCAGAAGCTATTATATTTTGTCACCATTTCTCCTGTGACTGCATTCAATGAAGTTTGTCACTGGTTGCAAAAGGGAGTTTTTCGTGTAGCCCAGTTTCATCATATTGAGATACAAGGATTAAACTGTTGAACATTAGCCTACCTGGCTTGTACTGACAATACTCATGGTCAACCAGGCTCAAGAGTTCCCAATACAACACAGAAATTGATAAGGTATCAAACACTACTGATCAGCCACCTATCTAATAGCCGGCATGTCCACATTAGCCGGCATGTCCACATTGGCACAGATAACATCAGTGATGCATCTACATCTACATCTACATCTACATCTACATCCATACTCCACAAGCCACCTGACGGTGTGTGGCAGAGGGTACCTCGAGTACCTCTATCAGTTCTCCCTTCTATTCCAGTCTCATATTGCTCGTGGAAAGAGAGATTGTTGGTATCCCTCTGTGTGTGCTCTAATCTCTCTGATTTTATCCTCATGGTCTCTTCGCACGATATACATAGGAGGGAGCAATATACTGCTTGACTCCTCAGTGAAGGTATGTTCTCAAAACTTCAACAAAAGCTCGTACCGAGTTACTGAGCGCCTCTCTTGCAGAGTCTTCCATTGCACAATGCATCATGGTATGAAAGCAATGAGGCCTTGGTAGGTTGCTGAAGGGGTCTGGCACCACATCTGCACACATATCACCTAATTCCCGAAAATTCCACAGACAGAGACGATGAGCTCTGATGCCACATTCACTCACTTCCCAGATGTGTCTGATTGGGTTCAGATCTGGCAAATTGGGGGGCCCGCACATCAACTGGAACATGGATTTGTGACATGGTGCATTATCTTGTTGAAAAATGCTACTGCCATTGGGAAACACTATCATCATGTTGTCTGCAACCAATGTACAATACCCCTTGGCCTTCAGGGTGCCTCACATGAGCTCACCTGGCCTCATTGACTCCCAAGTGAATGTCCCCCGAGCTCCACCGGACTTGTGGATGCCAAAGTGAAGGTCCCTCCAGCATAATGGAGCCACCACCAGCTTGTCTCAGGTGTCAAGGAGCTATTCTGCTGGAAGACGACAAATTCGTGCTCTCTCATCAGCATGATGAAGAAGGTATCAGGATTCATTAGACCATGCAATGATCTGCTAGTGTGCCAACGTCCAGTGCTGATAGTCACATGCCCGTTTCAGTTGTAGTTGCTGATGTCATAGCATTATCATTAGCCATGCATGTGTCATTGGCTGCAGAGGAGTGTTTGGTGCACTGTGTGTTCACATACACTTGTACTCTGCCAGCATTAAAGTCTGATGTTAGTTCCACCACTTTTTTGCACCTGTCCTGTTTTACCAGTCTGCACAGCCTACAATGTCCGACATCTGTAATGAGGAGTGACAGCTCAACCTCACAACATCTAGACATGGTTTCACCTTGTGTTGAAGACACTCACAACAGCACTCCTGAACACCTGACAAGTTGTGCAGTTTCTGAAATGTTTGTGCTGAGCCTCTGGGCCATCACCATCTGCCCTTGGTCAGACTCAGATACGAGGTGCGGCTAGAAAAAAACCGGACTGATGCTGGAAAAACATTTATTTACAATTATTTACAATTTCATGTTATCTCCTTCAATGTACTCTCCTCCTCGGTCTCTACACGGCTCCATACGAATTTTCCACTGTTCATAGCAATGCTGCAGATCATTTTCGGTAAGTCCATACATTACTTCCGTCGCTTTTTCTTTTACTGCTTCAACAGTCTCAAATCTAGTTCCTTTCAAAGCTGACTTGACTTTAGGGAAAAGAAAAAAGTCACAGGGGGCCAAATCAGGTGAGTAGGGTGGATGATCTAAGATGGGAATGTTGTGTTTTGCCAAAAACGTCTTCACTGACAACGCACTGTGAGCTGGGGCATTGTCTTGGTGAAGGATCCATTACTTTTTTCTCCACAAATCGTTCCGTTTTCTCCGTACTCGCTCACGTAGGGTAGCCAGGACGCTAATGTAGTAATGCTGATTCACTGTTTGTCCCTCTGGTACCCAATCAATGTGCACAATCCCTTTGATGTCAAGAAAAACAATCATCGTTGCCTTGAATTTCGATTTTGACATTCGTGCTTTTTTTTGTCGTGGAGAACCAGGAGTTTTCCAATGCATCGATTGGCGTTTAGTTTTGGGATCGTAAGTAAAAAACCACAATTCATCGCAAGTAATAACATTTTGTAAGAAGGTGGGATCACTTTCAATGTTTTCCAGGATATCAGAACAAATCATTCTTCAGCGTTCCTTCTGTTCAATTGTGAGACACTTTGGAACCATTTTTGAACACACTTTGTTCATGTTGAAACTTTCATGAAGAATCTGCCTAACACTTTCCTTGTCAACTCCTGTTAACTCGGACACTGCTCTGATTGTTAAACGGCGATCTTGTCGAACAAGTTTACCGATTTTTTCAATGTTTGAATCAGTTTTTGCTGACAATGGTCTGCCAGTGCGAGTGTCATCACTGGTGTCTTCGCGGCCATCTTTAAATCGTTTAAACCACTCAAACACTTGTGTTCGCGATAAACAATCATCGCCGTACACTTGTTGTAACATTACAAACGTTTCACTTGCAGATTTTCCTAGTTTGAAACAAAATTTGATGTTAACACGCTGTTCTTTCTGTACACTCAACATTTTCCGACGCACAGACAAAACGTCAACTACTTAAAACAGACGCCACGGGCAGACTGAGTGCAGGAGGCAGATGAAACTCAAGCAGTAGGCGGAGCGAGAGTCACGTGACAGGCCACGCGACTTTCAGCCTTATTGCATTCGTTTTATTGTTTCACCAGTACTAGTCCGGTTTTTTTCTAGCCACACCTCGTAGATTGCGCACTTCCCTCATTCTACACATGAACAGCACACTCACTGATATTACACACACCACGCACGTGTCTGACTAGCCGTCGTTCCTCACCTTGTGAGGCTGCTAACATCTGGATGGGTTTATGTTGACAGTAGGTTGGTGGTCATAATGTTCTGGCTGTTACATTTAACTCATGTAGTGCAAGTGCAAGCAGTATGTGAGAAACAATGAACTAGCCCCAACAACAAGATTTCATTCCCCTTAAGATTTAACAATTTTGTGAAACACAGGGGGAAACAGCATTACATGCTACCACCATACAAACCCATGTAGTATTTGAACAGATTTGCAATAAGAGTTCTCATAAGATATGCATGCACATATAAAGATTTATGGTGAGCTTTAAGTACAACTAACAGTCAAAAGTTGCTCTTCATAAATTATCACATGACTCTAATGCCAGCTCAAGGAGAAATAATGTTTCATTTGATTTGATTGTTAGAGACTATAGTGATTTACTAGTTAAGTTGCAAATAAAAATTTTGATCCGTGCTCATATAACAGATAACATTTATAGAAGTTATCAGCAGGAGAGCTTCTGTGAAGTTTGGAAGGTAGGAGACAAGGTACTGGCAGAATTAAAGCTGTGAGGACGGGGCCTGAGTTGTGCTCGGGTAGCTTAGTCAGTAGAGCACTTGCCCGCGAAAGGCAAAGGTACCGAGTTCGAGTCTTGGTCCGGCACATAGTTTTAATCTGCCAGGAAGTTTCACACTTCTGAGAAGTTATTCCAGAATATGCCAACAGTTGAGATGGAGTTTTAAAGTCTCTGACTGTCAAATGGATGAGGTGCCTGTGATTCTGAGTTGATATCATATTTCATGACCCACTGCTGCATTTACAACTCATTCAGTTCTCTTCAGCTATATGGATACAAGATAAGATATAATTGTAGGACCAAGTGACTAACAAAACTACTGAAGTTAAGTCTCAGTTACTACAGGATTCTGAAAATGGTCTGAACAGATAACTGTACATTGTGCAACAATAATGGATCTGGAACCAAGCAAGAATGAAAAAAAGACTAAAATTTAATGCCTTATTGATGCTGCGGTCATTAGAAACTGAGCACACACTCAGACTGAGGAAGATTAAGGAAGAACGCCAGACATGCCCAGTCAAAGAAATCATCACAGCATTTATCTTAAGCTATTTATGTGAAACCTATATCTGGATGCCCAATACAGATCTGAACCACTATCCATCCAAATATGAGTCCAGTGTCTTACCACTGTGCCTCCTCCACATTGTAGGAAACACACCATCTACTAACAGTGTACACATCATAAGCAGAAAATGTCTTGGAGCAAGTAGTATTAAAAAGGACATGCAGAAGGAGAAGACAATAAGTGCCTGCAACTCAAATTTACACTTTATTACAATAAAAAGCTGAACTGAACTACATCCAAAAAAGCCTCAGAATGCTCAACAGCACTGACTGACCGCCATGTCATCCTAAAACTGATAGGTGTCACTGGATGTGGATATGGAGAGGCATGTGGTCAGCATATCACTCTCCCACCCATTTTCAGCTTTTGTGACCAGGCCACTACTTCTAGATCGAGTAGCTCCTCAATTAGCTTCACAAGGGCTGAGTGCACTCCACTTGCGAGCAGCACTTGGCAGGTCTGGACAGTCACCCATTCAAGTGCTACCAAAGCCCAGCACTGCTTAACTTCAGTGACCTGCCAGAAGCTGGTGGTACCATTGAAGCAAGACCATATTACAATACAGTACAAAATTTACAATTATGCCATTTTTAGGGTTCTGTAACTCAAACAGTAAAAACAAAACTCTTATGGGACTGCTTTGTTGTCCATCCATCTGTCAATCCCACTATTAAGACACTCTTTCTCACGAAAAGGCAGTGGTATCAAACTGAAATTTATGTCACACATTAAGGTCTACAGTACCTTGACAGAGCAGAAAATTGAAGCTTCTAAGTCAGTTTAGTCAATGGCCCAGGTTGTGAGGCAGCGATTGAAACAAGCATTTTATGTTCAGCTGGATGTCGTGCCACAGGGTGGTCCACTTTGCTATTGGCCACAATTTGGCTGTGTCCATTCATCCTGATGGACAGCTGGTTTGTAGTCATACCAATATGAAAAGCTATGCAATGACTGCAGTAATGCTGGTATATGACATTGCTGCTCTCACATGTGGCTCGGCCTCTGATGGGATAGGATAGGCCTGTGACAGGTTTGGAATAGGGAGTGCTGGGTGGGCAGGCCTTATGCCTGGGTTTTTCACAGGGAAATGACCCTTTGGCAAGGAATTGGGATTGGAAGTGACATGAGGATAGACTAGGATGTTGTGGAGGTTGGTTGGGTGATTGAAAACAACTTTAGGAGGGGTGGGAATTATCTCGGGAAGGATGTGCTCATTTCAGGGCAAGATGATAGATTATCAGAGCCCTGCAAAGGACGCAGTTTAGTTGTTCAAGTCTTGGATGGTACTGGGTGATGAAAGGGGTACTCCTTTGTAGCTGGTTCTTGTGGGAGGTGGGAGGATTAGGGTTGTAAGGGAGATATTGCATGGGAAATCTGTTTGCGGACTAGGTTTGTGGGATAGTGACAGTTTGTAGTAAAACCTTCAGCTTATTGGGCAAGGGAGTTCTTGCCACTAGAAATACACTGCCCCTGGCTGTCTAGGCTGTATGGGAGTGATTTTTTGATGTGGAAGGGTTGGCAGCAGTCGAAATTCAGATGTGGTTGGTGGGTTTAATATGGACAGATGTGTGGAAGGGGCCACAGAAGGGAGGGCATCAACATCCAGGAAGGTGGCACGCTGTGTTGAGGAGGACCAGGTAAGCAGATGGGAGAGAAGATATTGAGGCTGCTAAGGAATGAGGATGGGGTGTCTTGGCCCTGAGTCCAGGTCATGAAGGTATCATCAATGAACCTGAAACAGGCCAGGGGTTTGGGGTTTTGAGAGGCTAGGAAGGTTTACTCTAGATGGCCCATAAACAAGATGACATATGGGGGTGCCATGTGGGTGCCAATGGCTGAGCCACGGATTTGTTTGTATACCTTTTCTCCGAAACAGAGGACGACCGAAGAAAGGCAGAAATACTGAATTCAGTGTTCCGAAACTGTTTCACTGCGGAAAATCGTAACACGGTCCCTGACTTCAGCCGTCGCACGGACGCCAAAATGGAAAATATTGAAATAAACGATATCGGAATTGAAAAACAACTGCTATCACTTAGTAGCGGAAAAGCATCCGGACCAGACGAGATACCCGTAAGATTCTACAGTGATTATGCTAAAGAACTTGCCCCCTTTCTATCAGCAATTTATCGTAGATCTCTGGAAGAACGTAAAGTACCTAGCGACTGGAAGAAAGCGCAGGTCGTTCCCATTTTCAAGAAGGGTCATAAATCAGATGCGAATAATTATAGGCCTATTTCGCTTACGTCAATCTGTTGTAGAATAATGGAACATGTTTTATGTTCTCGTATTATGACGTTCTTAGATAATACAAATCTCCTTCATCATAACCAACATGGATTCCGCAAACAGAGATCATGTGAAACTCAGCTCGCCCTATTTGTCCAAGAAATTCACAGTGCCGTAGACACTGGCGAGCAGATTGATGCCGTATTCCTGGACTTCAGGAAGGCATTTGATACGGTTCCGCACTTACGTTTAGTGAAAAAAATACGAGCTTACGGAATATCGGACCAGGTTTGTGATTGGATTCAGGATTTCCTAGAAGAAAGAACACAACATGTCATTCTTAACGGTTCAAAATCTGCAGATGTAGAGGTAATTTCGGGAGTACCGCAAGGAAGCGTGATAGGACCTTTATTGTTTACAATATACATAAATGACTTTGTTGACAACATCGGTAGCCCCGTGAGGCTATTTGCAGATGACACGGTTATCTACAAGAAAGTAGCAACATCAGAAGACTTGTACGTACTCCAGGAAGACCTGCAGAGGATTAATGAATGGTGCGACAGCTGGCAGCTTTCCCTAAACGTAGATAAATGTAATATAATGCGCATACATAGGGGCAGAAATCCATTCCAGTACGATTATGCCATAGGTGGTAAATCATTGGAAGCGGTAACGACCGTAAAATACTTAGGAGTTACTATCTGGAGCGATCTGAAGTGGAATGATCACATAAAACAAATAGTGGGAAAAGCAGGCGCCAGGTTGAGATTCATAGGAAGAATTCTAAGAAAATGTGACTCATCGACGAAAGAAGTAGCTTACAAAACGCTTGTTCGTCCGATTCTTGAGTATTGCTCATCAGTATGGGACCCTTACCAGGTTGGATTAATAGAAGAGATAGACATGATCCAGCGAAAAGCAGCACGATTCGTCATGGGGACATTTAGTCAGCGCGAGAGTGTTACGGAGATGCTGAACAAGCTCCAGTGGCGGACACTTCAAGAAAGGCGTTACGCAATACGGAGAGGTTTATTATCGAAATTACGAGAGAGCACATTCCGGGAAGAGATGGGCAACATATTACTACCACCCACATATATCTCGCGTAATGATCACAACGAAAAGATCCGAGAAATTAGAGCAAATACGGAGACTTACAAGCAGTCGTTCTTCCCACGCACAATTCGTGAATGGAACAGGGAAGGGGGGATCAGATAGTGGTACAATAAGTACCCTCCGCCACACACCGTAAGGTGGCTCGCGGAGTATAGATGTAGATGTAGATGTAGAGAACTAGTTGTGTGTTAGGATAAAATTAGTAAGGTGTATGAGGAATGAGGTACTGGGTTTCAACTCTGAAGGACAATGGGAGAGTTACAGTTCAATAGCACTGAGGCCATGAGCATGAGTGACATTTGTAGTATATAGGGAAATGGCATGAAGAGTGACGCATAGGGATCCAGAAGGTAAAGCGATGAGGATGGTGAAGGAAATGCAACTCAACATGTCATCTTTACAGTGAGTAGCAATCTATCCTTTTCATAATATTACTGGTATTCCAATCTGGACTTTGCATTGTTTGTTTTTATCCTAACAGCTTTTCTTCCAACCCTCAACCCAGTGATGTTTCCCTTTGTTACTATTCTCTACAGCATTACTCTGCTCATTGTCCACTGTTTCTCTTTTTTCCTGTATATTTTTCATCATCCTCCAAATTGCACACATGCTCTGATATCCAAGCTACACTTTATCAACGGTATCGTTTGCACAAAACACACAGTTATGTGACCATGCAGATTGTTGGTGCAGTATCTCATGCCCCAGATTCTTCCCACCTATAATTATACTAATTCCAGATGATTACATTTCCTCCCTCATCTTCACATCATATTTCTGTGCGTTATTTTCCACAACCTACTTATGCCACACAAACTTGTGTACCTCTGACTAATCTATGATCTCCTCCCACCTCCCCCCCCTCCCAAACCTTATGCCAACACATGCCATACGCCATACTCCAATACCTTATCCATTCCATCTTTTTCACTCATTTTTGTACATGTTTTATGTATTTGTGAATATTTTATGTATTTCAGCAAATTTTTACATACCTGTATATTTTGTGCATGTTTCTATGTGTTTGTACATGTTTTTATGCATCTTTTTCTGTTATCTCCCTTCCCTCACAACCAACTAATGCCTTCATTTGCCCGTTTTGCTATGTCATTTCCCGTTTCCTCCCGATTGTCCCTGCCACAATGGACCCCTGCTCTGTCTTTCTGCACAATTTCAGGAAAGTTCTGTCTAAAACCCAGTTCCACAACCTGTTCCTTAAATGCTGCTTAAACCATGGAATCCCCTAAACAGCCTAACCATAAAAATTCATTTATCTCAATCCCACCCATCATTTTACAAAGACCTTAACGTTTTCAGAAGCTGCCTGTCCATATCCCTCATAAACCCAGTAATGCAAAAACACATCTCAATGGCACAGGCATCCCACAACCACAACCATTCCCTTGATCAGATGCTGCTACTGTGTGATTCCTTCTACATATATCATATCTTTGAAATTGTTTCCCTTGCTCTCCTGCACCTGGAAGTGTGTCCCTGCCATCGCCTATATAAGTTATCCAACCTGGTGACATCCTACTGCTGCCTTGGGTCACCATCATCCAACCTCTATCCTATCACAGTGTTCCTCCTTGTCAATCCTCAATAGCACCCAGATTCTCCCTAGCTGACCTTTCCAACTTGCCACATCCCTCAAATCTCCCTATCAGAACACCACTAAATCCACACCCTTTCCACCAAAATTCTTAGCACCACAGAAACTTCAGCACTATCCAAAAGCCTCACTGTTCGCCCTACACCCAAAATTAACCATGTTGGACTTGCCAAAGACCTTCTCCCTTTCTCCTGATCCTTGTAATTGAAACACTTAATTGCTACAAATCCCATCATTGTACCCTACCTCTCCCAGTTCATACCACCCATCTAACCATCCCCTGGTAACCATCCTTCCCCAGGTCCCTTCCTCAGAACACCAAGCTTTCAGCAGAAGAAAGAACAACCATACACAGTGTTGGTGACCGTGAATGAGTCACGGGGTGACCGTGAATGAAAGCGCGGCAGGACCAAACGGAAGCAGCCCATGAACAAACAAGATGGATGAACAGGAAAGGATGGACACATACAATGACAGACGACCAATCAAGACACCAAGAACAATGATACGCAAGAAGCAATGGGATCACAAGTGAATTTCTCACGAAATTGACAACGTCCACTAGTACATGGAAATAAGCAAAGTAAACATGATTTCTGTAAGCGAGATATCGAGAGACTCACGCGAATATCAGACTGCCTCGCTGAGTGAGAGGCAAGCGCTTAAATACATGACAGGGTATGTCGCTATTGGCCACTGGGACCATGTGCTCCGCAGTGGGGCCCTCACATTATATGTGGGCCAGGAGGGTGTGCAGCCACGGCTTATGGCACGACGGCTGCCAGACACCTCTAGTGGTAATCGAGGTCCATGCCGTCTGGCACAGATTCGAAACCTGCAGCACTCAGTACAAGATCCCTCCCCCCTGAAAATTGCGCATTGGAGCAGAAATGCCCAAGACGGTGCCGCAGCGGTTGGCAGATGGGAGAAGACCTGGGCTCGTCAACCGCCGTAGGCAGGGAGGAAGGGACGTCTGAGGTGTCCAGGATGACTGACCCAGAGGCCAGGGTGGCGGAGGGAGCCACCAATCCACCTGGGGGCAGGGAGGGCCGGCGGCAGGCTCGCAGGGAGTCTGCAACCGGGGGCAGTGGCAGCGACTCGAGGACCACGTCTGTACCCGAAAGAGATAGCAGAGGAGGAGGTGGCTGCGGGAGTCCCACGGGGGTAGATGGGTGGAGCTGGTTATAATGGCAGCGCTCCAAATCTTTCGAAGTCTGCACTGACGTCACACACCGTCCATGTGGCGGGCATCCAACCCACCTTGCTCCCATACAGGTGGGCCCACACGGCTGCGCCGGGGGTGTAATGCTGAGAGGGCCAGGAGTGGGGGCAGGAGGGGGCGGCATCAGCAAATGGTGCATGGCTGCCCAAGGAGGAGCTCCGCCGGACTATGTCTGTCAATTGGCGTGGTGCGATAGGTGCTCAAGAACAGGGTGAGGGCCGACGTGGTTGGAGATGTTTTGACCGCCTTCATCAACTGTTATTTAAATGTGCAGACAAGCCTCTCCGCTGTGCCATTGGAGGAAGGGTGGAAAGGCGGGCTACTGATATGTCTGATACAGTTGGTCTGACAGAAGTCATGGAAGGAGGATGCCACAAATTGAGGGCCATTATCGGAACTAATGTGTGAGGCAGGCCCTCAATGGCGAGAACCTGGGCCAGGGCCGTGAGTGTGGCCTCCATGGTGATTGATGCCATGCAGACGACATTTGGGTATCTGGAGTAGGCATCAATGATAAGTAACCACATGGACCCCAAAAATGGGCCCGCAAAATCGAGATGGATGCGATCCCAGGGCCGGCGAGGCACAGGCCAGGGTGCAAATGACTGAGGGGGGCTTGCCTGGTGAAGCGCACACACAGTGCACCCACAGACCAGGTGGTCAATATCGCCATTAATGCCGGGCCAATACACGTGTCGGCGAGCCAAAACTTTCATGTGTGACATACCCCACTGCCCGCAGTGTAGCAAACTGAGTACTTGATGTCACAATTCCAGAGGGATGAACACCCGATGGGCATCCGACTCCGTGGCCAACAGAAGGACATCATCAACTACAGAGAGCCTGTGGGCCAGGTGATACCAGGGGCTGACTCCGGTCCACATCTGACGAGTAATATAAGAGGGCCACCCGTGGACCACATAGCGGAAAACCTGCTGCAAGATAGGGTCTTGGCGTGTAGCCGTAGCAATGTGAGCAGCCGTAAGAGGCAGACTGTCCAGCGCATCCCGGTGGGTGGAGTCAATGTGAAAGCAGAGGACCTCCTATTGGTCAAATGCAGGATCAGGGCCTGCTGGGAGACATGACAAAGCGTCCGCGTTAGCATGATGGGCAGTGGGCTTATACCGAATGGTGCAAGCATAATTCTGTAAAAATAACTCCCAGCACTGGAGATGTTGAACCGTCCACTCTGGAAGGTGAGTGTGTGGTCCAAAAAGCATAACTAAGGGTTTATGGTCCATCAGGAGGGAGAACTTTGCCCCAAAGAGATAGATGTGAAATTTTTGGATGGCGAACACTACCGCCAGAGCCTCCTTTTCAATCTGGGAGTAGTTCAGTTGTGCTGGGGTCAACGTCTTAGATGCATAAGCGATGGGCTGATCTCAGCCATTGGCATTCCAATGTGCGAGGATGGCCCCAATGCCATATGCAGACGCATCAGACACCACAACCAAGGGGTGGTCCGGAGAGAAGGGAGTAAGGCAAGGGGCGGACTTCAGCATAGCCTTCAAATGGAGAAAAGCGTGGTCACCGGCAGGAGTCCAATCAAATGATACCCATTTCTGATGCAAGTGATTGAGGGGTTGAGCGATGGAGGCAGCCTGGGGTAAGAACTTTAAGTAATAAGCAACCTTGCCCAAAAACACCTAGAGTAAAGGTAACTCCTTGGGACGAGGAAGGACCTCAATGGTTGAGACATTACGACCCGAAGGACAAATGCCATCTTTACTAAGCCAGTGGCCTAAGTATTCCACCTCCGGTTGAAAAAAAACATCACTTGTCCAGCTGACAGTGTAAACCTGCAGATTGCAGAGCGTGAAGTGAGGTGCTGAGAATTTGCAAATGCTCCTGGCAGGAAGAAGCTGACCTCAGGGAAGATCAGTTTGGATTCCATAGAAATATTGGAATACTGACCTTGTGACTTATCTTAGAAGAAAGATTAAGGAAAGGCAAACCTGCGTTTCTACCATTTGTAGACTTAGATAAAGATTTTTACAATGTTGACTGGAATACTCTCTTTCAAATTCTAAAGGTGGCAGGGGTAAAATAAAGGGAGCGAAAGGCTATTTACAATTTGTACAGAAACCGGATGGCAGTTATAAGAGTCGAGGGGCATGAAAGGGAAGCAGTGGTTGGGAAGGGAGTGAGACAGGGTTGTAGCCTCTCCCCGGTGTTATTCAATCTGTATATTGAGCAAGCAGTAAAGTAAACAAAAGAAAAATTCGGAGTAGGTATTAAAATTCATGGTGAACAAATAAAAACTTTGAGGTTCGCTGATGACATTGTAATTCTGTCAGAGACAGCAAAGGACTTGGAAGAGCAGTTGAAGGGAATGGACAGTGTCTTGAAAGGAGGATATAAGATGAACAACAACAAAAGCAAAACGAGGATAATGGAATGTAGTCGAATTACGTCGGGTAATGCTGAGGGATTTAGATTAGAAAATGAGACACTTAAAGTAGTAAAGGAGTTTTGCTATTTGGGGAGCAAAATAACTGTTGATGGTGGAAGTAGAGAAGATATAAAAAGTAGACTGGCAATGGCAAGGAAAGAGTTTCTGAAGAAGAGAAATTTGTTAACATTGAGTATAGATTTAAGTGTCAGGAAGTCGTTTCTGAAAGTATTTGTATGGAGTGTAGCGATGCATGGAAGTGAAACATGGATGGTAAATAGTTTGGACAAGAAGAGAATAGAAGCTTTCGAAATGTGGGGCTACAGAAGAATGCTGAAGATTAGATGGGTAGATCACATAACTAATGAGGAGGTATTGAATAGAATTGGGGAGAAGATGAGTTTGTGGCACAACTTGACAATAAGAAGGGACAGGTTGGTAGCACATGTTATGAGGCATCAAGGGATCACAAATATAACATTGGAGCGCAGCGTGGAGGGTAAAAATCGTAGAGGACGACCAAGAGATGAATACACTAAGCAGATTCAGAAGGATGTAGGTTGCAGTAGGTACTGGGAGATGAAGAAGCTTGCACAGGATAGAGTAGCATGGAGAGCTGCATCAAACCAGTCTCAGGACTGAAGACCACAACAACAACCTGGCAGGAATGCCTGGTGACCAGGATGTCATCCAGATAATTCACACAGGCAGGGATAGGCTGTGTAAGCTGCTCCAGGAACAGCTGGAAAATGATTAGAGCCAAAGAGACACCAAATGGAAGGCGCTTGTACTTGTATAATCTGAAAGGCGTGTTGATAACCAAGATGTTCTCGGAATTGGCATCCGAGGGTAACTGGTGGTATGCCTCAGCCAGGTCGATCATTGAAAAGTACTCTCCCCCGGCAAGCTTGGGAGAAGGTCTTCCTGTTGGGGAATGGGGTAAGTGTATATGAGGGACTGAGCATTTACAGTAGCACCGAAGTCCCCACACCCACCGAAGGGACCCATTGGGTTTCCGTATGACCACCAATCGTGTCACCCAGGCACTGTATGTTACAGGCTCCAGAATTCCAGCAGCCTGGAGCCAGTCAAGTTCCTGGTTGATTGCTGGCTGTAAGGCCACCGGAAGGGGTCGGGTCCAGAAAAAGCAACTTAACTTCATCGGAAATTGAAAAGTCAAACAGTTGAAACACAATGCGGCGTTTCAGTCATTATAAAATGAAATGATGTGATGTGGCCCTCAACTACATACACTCTGACTCAATGTTGAAGTATCAAAAGTTTTGGCTGATTTCATTGTCTAGGGGCTGGCATATGTAGTTGCCACATTACAGGCCAAATACTGCTGAGTCTACAGTATACAATAACAATGCTTACATGAATCGAAAGATTGAAGATTTCTATCACTCGGCAATTGCAAATTATGAAAGTAACATATAAATTTATAAATGAAAGATTGCAATTAAATAAAATCTGCAGGTACTATCTTAATGACTTTAAATGATGAGTACAATAGTAGAAGTACTTTTGAGAATGCGGTATATTTCTGCAGAACACTTTTTGGTGTTGATGGTCCAGCAACTGAATAAAATATAAGTTGAATAATAGAGCAACAATAGATTCCTACTTCACATAATTAGTTATGAACAACAACATAGCTCACAAGATATTAACTTCTGAATGCATACTACGACTTCACTGCAGAAGCCACAGAAATCACACAAGAGCACACATCAGCACCCCAAACTATTTCTATCCTTCACAACCATGCTCAAATTGCTCCACTGTCCAAGTCTTTCCGCCAACTGTGCGTCTGTTGTGCCATTGCGTCCAGCACTTCCTGTCCTGTGCGACCGTCCCTTGCGCCGCACTCTTCTGCTCTCCAGAACCCCGTGTCCTCTCTCGAAACGATCCTTCTCCCCCATTTCCATACAGTCTCACCATTAACGAGCACTATGATTGGCTATAGTGCTCCCTTCATGTCTCCAAGCCAATATACACTCACAAACGTATTTAAATACATATGAAACACTGGAGTTTCAAAAAAATAACTTGAAATTAAATAAATATTCCTATGGCTGGACCATAAACAAGCTCTAATACACATTATTAAACACATAAACAAATTAAATAGACATATATCAAAGGTATAGCAAGCAAAAGTAGGCCACTAGCCTAACGTCTCTGTGCTTTCTAAAACACAGTAAATAATTGATGAATTTCTTGATGAAGAGCATTTATTGGATATAAACAAAGCCACAGAAGAATAAATATATTTATAAGCATGCTGCTACTGTTTTTTTCGTGTAACTGTGGAGTACTTATGGCCTGACGCGATCGATAGTAATCGGCCACTTTGACCTCCAATAACTCATGTACTATTCACGTCACATGCCTGTAATTTATACCAATTTAGGTTTACATTAAAAGCTTCGTATGGACACATCGATCAACAAAATCAGATGAAATTTTTGGATTTTGGATTTTGGAAATTTGTTGCTGGGTATTACTTGTATAATTTATTGTCAGATATTAAACTTTAAATTAATAAAGGTATTGAAAATCTGATTACACCATCAAAATCATCGTGCAAATAATGGTAATGCACATGTTTCTTTTAGAGGTATCATGATTCATCTGGCTACTATTAATTTCCATACAAACTGTGAAATGTCTGCTATTATGGTTTCACAAAGTCCGCCATATTTGGCACTTCCGGCATAGACATCGCCTTCATCAACACAAAGCACCATCCTTGTCACAGCATCAACATGGAATTGCCAGCCACGTGATCGGGCTGGACCCCTCTTGCTTCGGTGAACATCCGGCACCACGTGCTCGACTTGCCGAGTGGCCCGTGCCCGCCAAGCGGCCACGCCAACTCCAAACTTAGAATATTTTCAGGGCACCACAATTCGCCCATTACCATGCACACCTCCACTTATTAACATTATAGCTTGCCAGAATGTTCAGAAGTAGCAATCTTCAGATCATACTAGTACACATAAACAAATTACAAAGAACAGAATTAACTGATTAAAACGCCAGGCCAATAGGGTTCACAAAATTTTTGTAGCGGTGTGGGAGCAGCATGAATTTTGAAATAAACTAACACAAATTATGAACGAAACGGCATATTAAATAAATGCCAGCATTTCAGTTATGCATACACAACTTTTTTGACAAGAAATGAAGTTTTTAAAATACACTTTCACTTATGTGTCATTTTGTAAGCACTTCTTGTGCCACTCACTCAGCGCTAAGGCGCCTTCTTGCACTAATTTTTCCATCGCACTACACACGGTCACACGGATTTTAGCATGAAGTGTTTATGAACTCACATCAGTCTTTTGACCAAGTGCCTCACAGAAATTGTGTCTGCCTCTGAATTTCGAGTTCCACCATTTATCGTGACAAATTTGACTACAACGAAAACCAAAAGTACAAATCCCTCAACAAACCATTTCCCAAAACCAACCAGGATCCTCACTTAAGATTCCCTCCAGCGGAAAATGATACTTTAGGAACAAAGTCACAAGGCAAACGACTGAATCACAGTAAGCTCAAGTTCCCATAAGTTCTATTTATTTGACTTTGATAAATTCTTCCCACCTCCACACACCAAAAATTGTGTGCACATACAATTACACTTTTAATGCCCTTCAAATTGACCACTAAATTCTTTGCGACACTCTTATACAAAGCATAAATGGATACATATTTTACTTAAATTCACGAAGTCACTGACCTCCACGCACCCTCAGTGCCTAAACTTCCCCCTCTCGCACATGTACAGTGCCACAATAAACTAACAAATTACTAATGAATCCCCAAGTAAAACATATAAATTATCCCTCCAAAATTACTACCACTAATTACAAATTAGAACAGCTTTTCATTTCTCCCCTTTCTCTATATGCCCTTAGCTATTTCAAACTTCTCTTGTTTCCACATTTGTGGCAGCAATGACCGTAACGTTCTAGCATACCAATGCCAATCAGTCTCATTAGAATCACACTCCACCTTCATATACCAATTTGAACGAACTTCATTACACATGCTATCCCCATCCACACTATTTACTTCAACCCTCTCTAAATTTTCTTAGTTCTTCCATACATATCACCGATTCACTACCCACAGCATGCACAACTTTACTGTTTTTCCCCTCAAAAATATCAACACTTGCAGCTTCAACAAAATTACATATCAATTCACTGTTAAATACTTTATCTTTCTGAAACAATACATTGATGCCTAATCCATCATTATCATAAATATTCATCTCAGCAACCTTATTTGCTGACACACTATTTAAATCACTACATAAATTCACCTCAGAAACCTTACTTTCCTCTGTCGTGAATCGTACACCACTTTATCCTCCGCCGGTACATTCCACAAATTACTGCTACCTTGTCGTACAATTTTGGGGCTTCCAGACTTGCTACATTCCGCTGTGATCGGACAAAAATCAGCACATACTGCCATTTCTACACACTTTCCATCCACATTAGCCCCTGATCCTATTTTACATACATTCTCACTTTCACACTCTGACATACGTTTTAGATTCACACATTCATCAATAAGTTTCGTTTCGCCTTCATTTGTTATTAGAAACACGTAAATTCCTTCCTCCGAAGTATCAATACCAGTAGCTTTTACATCATTACATAAATTACCATTACTCTGTTCCTTTAAACAGAAATCATCTTCCTCTGCAGATACATTTTTAACTTCAACTGCTGGCGAGACCAATGCCAAGCCTCCCTTAGTAACCTTGATGCTTTGTGCTGAAACACAATCACCCTCACTTGCGGCTGGCGAGACCAAAGCTACACCGCCTTCACTAACATCGACGCTTTTTGCAGACTCACAAATACTTGTTACTACAACACCTTCCTTACTGCAATTGCTACTATTTGCTAATACCTCTTCAGAACTCTCCACACAATTTGCTTTCATAAAATTCATCTCCTCTTTAACTCCTTTTTAAACCACTGAATCTTTCCATTCATTACCATTCACACACTCATTCATTACACATTCATAACTTACATCATTTCCCGCAAATTTATTCCCATTACTTTTACTTAAATCTCTCACAAATCTATGCTTCTGCCGTTTGCGCCTGATTTTATTGAAAGAGCCACCTATATAGCCTTCCTCTTTAGCAAACTCCATATTATATATTTGTTGCCTTTCTCCAAACCTATCAACATTTCTACCATTACCATTATCTCCATTCTTACAAACCTTAGTAACTTTATCCTAATGTGCAACTAGTTCTCCTTTGAAGGAAAGGTATACAAACAAATCTGCAACATACCCATGGGCACCAGCATGGCACCTACCTATAACAACCTGCTTATGAGCCATCAAGAGGAAACCTTCCTAGCCTCCCAATACCCCGACCTCTGGCTTGGTTAAGGTTCACTGATGATATCTTCAAGATCTGGAGTCAGGGGCCAGACATTCAGTCCTATTCCTTCATGACCTCAACATTTTCTTCCCATCCACTTCACCTGGTTCTCCTCAACCCAGGTTCCCACATTCCTGGACACTGACCTCCTCCTCCTCTTCGATGGTTACATTCACACATCTGTCCACATTAAACCCACCAACCACCAGCAGAACCAGCATTTGAACAGCTGCCATCCCTTCCACACTAAAAAATTCCTCCCGAACAGCCTGGCCAGCTGGGGATGACCTATTTGCAGTGATAAGAAATCCCTGAAGGTCTTACAGACAGGCACTACCCCCAGACCTAGTCCATAAACTGATGTCCTGTGCCATATCCCCACACACCATCAATCCTCCCACTACCCATAAGAACCAGCTACAAAGAACTGCTCCCTTTGTACCAAATTCTATCCCAGAGTGAAACAGCTGAACCACATCCTTTGCCAGGACTTTGACTATCTATCATCTTGCCACTAAAATGAGGGGCAGTCATCCCAAGATTATTCTCCCCCCCACCCCTCCCCCGTAAAGTGACATTCCATCAACCACTTGAACCCCACAATCCAGCCCATAACTATGCCACTCCAAATCCCATCCCCTTGCCAAAGGGATCATTTTCATGCAGAAGACCCAGGTGCAAGATCTGCCCCAATCCACCCACCCAGCACTCCATATTCCAGTCCTGTCACATGCTTGCTTACCTTATTCCATCAGAGACTGGACCAACTGTGAAATTAGCCATGTCATATAACAGCTCTGCTGCAATCAGTAAACCGCTTTTTATATTGATATGACTACAAAGCAGCTGTCCACCAGGATGAATGGCCACCACCAAACTGTGGCACAACATGCAGCTGAACATAACGAACTTATTTCAATGTCCGCTTCACAACGTGGGCCATCTGTATTCACTCCTCCACCACCAGCTTTTCTGAATTGCACAGAAGGCAGTTATCCTTACAATGTGCTTTCTGCACTAGTCCCTGCACACACGGCCAGGCAGCACTCACTCCTTTCTCCCTACATGTACCCTGCTACCCCCCACTCTGACTTGCTGCTTCTATTCAGCACAACACCATTGCATTCTGGCCGGAGTGGACAGAGATCCAGAGATAGTGGTCATGTGTACATTACGTGTGCTTGCTTGCTTGTGTGTGTGTGTGTGTGTGTGTGTGTGTGTGTGTGTGTGTGTGTGTTCCGGCGCGCGCGAACGCACATGTGTTTTCCTTCCTGAAGAAGGCTTTGACCGAAAGCTCAATGTGTAATAGTCCATGCCTGTCTGCAACTCACTGTGTCATCTTTACGGTGAGTAGCAACCTATCCTTTTCATAATATTGTTCATATTCCAACCTGGATTTCACATTGTTTGATTCTATCTATATACATGTTGATTCTGTTGATTTAGCAGTGAAATGCATGCCTGGAAACTGAGAGGATTTGATCTTGGCTGGGCCACAGATTTTTCAGTCTTTGTTTTAATCCAGTCTTCATCTCTCTGTTCAGTGAGGAGTCATCAGAAACATCATGTGGTTCAGATATCATGTTAAACTGCATGTCCTCTTTCCCCAGTTCAATAACTAGAGCAGGTTACAGGACACTTAAGCTGCTGAAGTGGTGTCCAATGGATTTCACTGAGCCACATGAAATTATTATTATTAGTAATGTTTACAATGGACATCAACTGATGGCCTCTTAACCCTTTTTTGCATGAACCATAAGTATTTTTGCTTTGTTTCATTATGTGTCCAAGATAAAATTCCCAGTTGTATTATTATTTCTATGTGCTTGCTTGCTTAACTACCTCCAATATTTATTGCATTAAATGGAGAAATTCTTACTGTATTTAGTGTAACTTAATCATCAGTACCAGTACTCACATTGTCTTCATTAATGAGGCAATATGTTTTTTGGAGAGGACAGAATGTGTCTGTGATGTTACATGCTTGACCAGACACAGGATCCCAAATGCGGAAAGCTCCTGGGGCATCTCGGGTTAAAACATAGGCAGCTGGTCCATGGGGCACACCAACTCCGAGGAGCAGCCAGGCTTGCATTCCCAGATGCAGGAGGTAGCAACACAGCAGCACAGCATGGTCCTCACAGTCGCCAGACAGCAACCGCACAACTTGCTGAGAAATATACCAAAATATACTGATGTAACACAAAATAAAATTTCCCAGATATGTTTGTTAACCTTATGTTACACTGTTTATATCATTATCATGGTACAGATATGTGGTTCACTTTTTTGTCTGAAATATTTGCAAAATAGGACTAATTCAGAAAAAGTTACAATATTACAAAATACGGAACTTCGTAATACACATGGATTAGATTGAGTTTTATAACATTAGGGCAATATCCACTGCAATATTAATGCTATGGACTCTGTGAAGTAACAAAAATCAAAAGAACTGCTTGAACAACTGATTCTAAAAAATCAAAATGAATCACAAAAACTCAAAAGACAATGCAGATAATATACATAACAAATCAATATGTATTCAACAGACAACATACAACAGAAGTCAGTGTACTGCTGCATTGATTTCAGAGACAGATAATATATTTATTAAACTAAAAGAGAGAACTATAGATTCAAAAGGACTCTCATTGGTTAAAATTGGTAATACAAGTTTTTGTGATATGAAAAATACCTAATTTGGGTGAACCAATAGCATAATCAGTTTAATACACAGAAAAGTTTGTGTGATTTTCCTCCTATTATTTAATATAAAGATGCATGTATCAGACAATAAGAAACAAAATTAAATTACAATTAAAATATGTCATATTTATCATTGGAAGAACCTTGATTAAAAAAAAAAATTCTAACTTGGTGTAAACACATTACTCAAGTATAATGATGAAATAATAGGAGAAATGTACAGCTATTAAAAATTTATGGTGGTTCACTTTCAAATATCTTGTGAGAAAATCTGTGGTATTTACCACCAGAAGCTCAAACATTGTTGAGCTTCCACTCACTGTTGGTGGTCATTATGTGTGAGGCTAAAGTCTAAGGCATACAACTGACTATTTATGGGCCAATGTGAGTCCCAGAGCCTGGCAGACAAATGGAATGATGTTCTGAAATTAAGTAAATGCACTAAAATGAAATGACTGGGGGTGTGAGTGGCACAGATAGCCTAACAGTAATGACAGCTTCTCACAATGAGCAGGAAATCCAAGTTTACGCCACAAGGTGGCATCGACTTTTAACTGTCACCTATATTGATTGATTTGATATTGTTTATTGTATTCAATACTGGTGACAAAATTTGATCTAAGTTTTTCTTCTTTTATGTGAAATTTATTGTTGTGTTGTCAGGTTTTGCTAGCCTTACTGTACATTTTAGTAACATGATGCCCAGTCCTAATCCTGGAGAGACTACAGACAGTATGTTTCATAGACATGAAATGATGTCACAAGAAGAATATATATTTACAAATTGCTTGTGAGTTCTACTTTGACCCTATCTCACAACAACTTACTTTCCGTGAGACACGAAAAACCCCGCACACTGCCACAAGAAAACCGACTTATGGATTCAGTTCATTAATGACACTTGGTTCAAGAATCATGAAAGAAGGTTGTATACATGGAAGAACCCTGGAGATACTAAAAGGTATCAGATAGATTATATAACGGTAAGACAGAGATTTAGGAACCAGGTTTTAAATTATAAGACATTTCCAGGGGCAGATGTGGACTCTGACCACAATCTATTGGTTATGAACTGTAGATTAAAACTGAAGAAACTGCAAAAAGGTGGGAATTTAAGGAGATGGGACCTGGATAAACTGAAAGAATCAGAGGGTGTACAGGGTTTCAGGGAGAGCATAAGGGAACAATTGACAGGAATAGGGGAAAGAAATACAATAAAAGAAGAATGGGTAGCTTTGAGGGATGAAATAGTGAAGGCAGCAGAGGATCAAATAGGTAAAAAGACGAGGGATAGTAGAAACCCTTGGGTAACAGAAGAAATATTGAATTTAATTGATGAAAGGAGAAAATATAAAAATGCAGTAAATGAAGCAGGCAAAAAGGAATACAAACGTCTCAAAAATTGTATCGACAGGAAGTGCAAAATGGTTAAGCAGGGATGGCTAGAGGACAAATGTAAGGATGTAGAGGCTTATCTCACAAGAGGTAAGATAGATACTGCCTAGAGGAAAATTAAAGAAACCTTTGGAGAAAGGAGAACCACTTCCGTGAATATCAAGAGCTTTGATGGAAACCCAGTTCTAAGCAAAGAAGGGAAAGCAGAAAGGTGAAAAGAGTATATAGAGGTTCTATACAAGGGCAATGTATTTGAGGACAATATTATGGAAATGGAAGAGGATGTAGATGAAGATGAAATGGGAGATATGATACTGCATGAAGAGTTTTTACAGAGTACTGAAAGACCTGAGTCGAAACAAGGCCCCCGGAGTAGACAACATTCCATTAGAACTACTGCCAGCCTTGGCAGAGCCAGTCCTGACAAAACTCTACCATCTGGTGAGCAAGATGTATGAGACAGGCCAAACGCCCTCAGACTTCAAGAAAAATGTAATAATTCCAATCCCAAAGAACGCAGGTGTTGACAGATGTGAAAATTACTGAACAATCAGTGTAATAAGTCATAGCTGCAAAATACTAATGCAAATTCTCTACAGACTGATGGAAAAACTGATAGAGGCCGACCTCGGAGAAGATCAGTTTGGATTCCATATAAATGTAGGAACGAGTGAGGCAATACTGACCCTATGACTTATCTTAGAAGAAAGATTAAGGAAAGGCAAACCTACGTTTCTACCATTTGTAGACTTAGAGAAAGCGTTTGACAACGTTGATTGGAATACTCTCTTTCAAATTCTGAAGGTGGCAGGGGTAAAATACAGGGAGCGAAAGGCTATTTACAATTTGTACAGAAAGCAGATGGCAGTTATAAGAGTCGAGTGGTATGAAAGGGAATCAGTGGTTAGGAAGGGAGTGAGACAGGGTTGTAGCCTATCCCCGATGCTATTCAATCTGTACATTGAGCAAGCAATAAAGGAAGAAATAAAAACTATGAGGTTCGCTGGTGACATTGTAATTCTGTCAGAGACAGCAAAGGACTTGGAAGAGCAGTTGAACGGAATGGACAATGTTTTGAAAGGAGGGTATAAGATGAACATCAGGAAAAGCAAAACGAGGATAATGGAATGTAGTCGAATTAAGTCGGGTGATGCTGAGGGAATTAGATTAGGAAATGAGACACTTAAAGTAGTAAAGGAGATTTGCTATTTGGGGAGCAAAATAACTGATGATGGTCAAAGCAGAGAGGATATAAAATGTAGACTGGCAATGGCAAGGAAAGTGTTTCTGAAGAAGAGAAATTTGTTAACATCGAGTATAGATTTAAGTGTCAGGAAGTCGTTTCTGAAAGTATTTGTATGGAGTGTAGCCACGTATGGAAGTGAAACATGGACGATAAATAGTTTGGACAAGAAGAGAACAGAAGCTTTCGAAATGTGGTGCTACAGAAGAATGCTGAAGATTAGATGGGTAGATCACATAACTAATGAGGAGGTATTGAATAGAACTGGGGAGAAGAGGAGTTTGTGGTACAACTTGACTAGAAGAAGTGATCGGTTGGTATGACATGTTATGAGGTGTCAAGGGATCACCAATTTAGTATTGGAGGGCAGTGTGGAGGGTAAATGTTGTAGAGGGAGACCAAGAGATGAATACACTAAGCAGATTCAGAAGGGTGTAGGCTGCAGTAGGTACTGGGAGATGAAGAAGCTTGCACAGGATAGAGTAGCATGGAGAGCTGCATCAAACCAGTCTCAGGACTGAAGACCACAACAACAACAACAACAACAATGAGACTTTCAGTGGATTGGGCCATGGAAAGAAGCATCACTCAGATTTGTAAAATTTCTTGTATGTCTGTAGTAACAATTCAAACATCAGAGTCGGTTTTATTTTTGGATGGGTAGGTACTTAAAAGAGAATGGCAGAACTTTATGTACTGAAATTTATGGAAAGTTACTCACACAAATAAGAATCTGAACAAAAATTCTGACCATCATTCAAAAAAGGAAAGAACAGTTGAAAGGAAAAACTGGTTGCAAGCCTTGTGCAAGCTGAGTTTAAGAACCTACAGCAAAATAAAATAGCTCTTGTGGACCAAACACAAACCAGCCTCTACAGTTCATGATGCAAGTTGTAACTTGGGGCTCGCTCCATACAAGAGTGACTACCTTTGAAAGTTGAAAATGAAAGGAAATCTTTTAAGGAAAAGTTCACTGGTTGGTGTTTTTTCAAGGAAGACTGCACAAGGATATGGTGGGCAGTCATTTGGCAGATGATTTAGATGAGTTGGAGCGTCTGAAAATAGCCAAGACTGACAGAAGATCAAAATTTAGATACAACACAGGACAGATAAACTACATAGCAACACACAACATAATTTCCATCATATAACCAAGGAAACTCAAAATTGTGGCAGACAAAATGAATTGCAAAGGAGTTCCAATACCTGTACTTCAGGAAATGAGAAACACTGATCAGGAACCAATAGAATCACACAGATATATAATTTACAGGGAAATACCAAGAAAAAGTGTATTGAAACAATGTCCACAGTTAGGAACATGACATACATAAATGACCTTGTGGATGACATCGGAAGTTCACTGAGGCTTTTTGCAGATGATGCTGTGGTGTATCGAGAGGTTGTAACAATGGAAAATTGTACTGAAATGCAGGAGGATCTGCAGCGAATTGACGCATGGTGCAGGGAATGGCAATTGAATCTCATGTAGACAAGTGTAATGTGCTGTGAATACATAGAAAGATAGATCCCTTATCATTTAGCTACATAATAGCAGGTCAGCAACTGGAAGCAGTTAATTCCATAAATTATCTGGGAGTACGCATTAGGAGTGATTTAAAATGGAATGATCATATAAAGTTGATCATCGGTAAAGCAGATGCCAGACTGAGATTCATTGGAAGAATCCTAAGGAAATGCAATCCGAAAACAAAGGAAGTAGGTTACAGTACGCTTGTTCGCCCACTGCTTGAATACTGCTCAGCAGTGTGGGATCCGTACCAGACAGGGTTGATAGAAGAGATAGAGAAGATCCAATGGAGAGCAGCGCGCTTTGTTACAGGATCATTTAGTAATTGCGAAAGCGTTACGGAGATGATAGATAAACTCCAGTGGAAGACTCTGCGGGAGAGACGCTCAGTAGCTCAGTACGGGCTTTTGTTAAAGTTTCGAGAACATAGCTTCACCGAAGAGTCAAGCAGTATATTGCTCCCTCCTACGTATATCTCGCGAAGAGACCATGAGGATAAAATCAGAGAGATTAGAGCCCACACAGAAGCATACCGACAATCCTTCTTTCCACGAACGATACGAGACTGGAATAGAAGGGAGAACCGATAGAGGTACTCAGGGTACCCACCGCCACACACCGTCAGGTGGCTTGCAGAATATGGATGTAGATGTAGATTTGTGGTCACACTCAAAATAACTGAATCTGTAATAGAATTTAAATCACAATCTCCCAGGCAATCTACAGTAACTATAAAAACTGCAAATAAAATATACACAATAATAAATTCCCATCCTCTAACTAATTATAAAAATAATAAGAAAGGACACAGAGAAAATATGGATGAATTTTGGAAGCTACATCAGATGGCAACAAATGTAAATAAAAACCACACCAAAATTTTAATTGTTGATTTTAGAGGCCAGTCAGGAAGGGAGAAGACATACAGAGATGTAACAAGGAAATGCCCAGCACAAAGAAGGACAAACAGCAATGTATGAGACTACTGGAATTGTGTAGAAATCATGATTTGATCTCAAAGTCTACACTTCAAGAAAAGACCAAATAAACTCAAAATTTGGAAACATCTGGACTCAAAAAAAGGAGAATGGCACTGGATCATGTCTGTATGGCAAAAAATTACCACAGCGTGAAAATTCTGAGAGGTACAGATACTGGATCAGATCATTACATGATAAAAATAAAAATTAAATTTACCCTGTTAGCAAGGAAAAAATCCCACCCCAAAAAGAAGAGAACCCGACTCTCATAAACTGATAAGTAACAAGTAATATGGAGAACAAACATGGAATATAAAGATAAAACAGTTAATCTAGAGGAAATAGTTCCCCAGTAGAAATAAAAAGCTGAACAGGTAGCCCCAGTAAATCCAAGGAAAAAAAAAACATAAATGGTGGAATGATGAATATGATAAAACAATGGCAGATAGACACCAAGCTTGGTTAAGGTATCAGAGTCATAAAACAGAAGAATCACACTTCGAACTCACGGACCAAAGAAAGATAACTCAAAAAGTAATAATAAGCATAAAGATTTACTTCTAATGATAGAAATAAATAGAGAGAAAACAACCTCCAGAGATTACTACAAATTATTTAGCAGACAAGTACAAAGATATGACACTCCAATATTAATGTTAAAAGTATAAAAATAATAAGATGGCCCTTGGCAGTACAAAAATACAGAAATTTTAACAGAAATATTAAAAAAAAATACTAAATTGCAAAGATCTTCTGAAACTACTATAAATAAACACAGATGCCCCTATTAAAACTCCAGCAGAAAGTGTAAACCCACATGCAATCCATGAAGTCTACAAAGATTTTAAAGAGCTCAAAAACTACAAGATCAAAAATTTGTGGAACTTTGGAAACACGCAGCAGAACCAGTGAAGATATCATTACACCAATGCACAGTGAAAATCTGGAACAAAGAAGAACTATGACAATACTGACTACAGACTTCACGAATGCTTATCATTGTTTCTACAGATCTTCAGTGATGAAGATACTAAGAAATTTCAGTCTCCACCCCAAATTCATAAAAATTTAGCTCTAACGAACACGAAATCTATAGTAAAGTTCAGAGGAGAAATATCTGAGCCAATTATGACTACAACAGGGTTAAGATAGGAAGATGATTTATCTTTGTTACTTTTCAACTGTGTGATTGAGTGCATGATGAGGGAATGGTACAAGTAAAATCCTAAAAACATAAGAAATGGAACCAAGAAAGATAAAATAAACTTAAACTGCTTGGGATTCTTAAATGACTTAGCATTACTTGCTAATACATTCAAGAAGCCAGAAATCAAATAACACGCCTACAAAATACAGCACAATGAACAAGACTCCAGATAGCATTCAAAAAGACTGAGAAAATGGTAGCAGATCCACTATTAATTAACCACATAACACTAAATAACAGGAAAGCAAAAACAGCAAGAAACATGCATGTAACAACTAACAAAATGATAAAAGCTCAAAAATTAGGTTTGCATACAATAAAATAGATCTCTCAATCAAAATTAAATTAAAACATTACAATATGGTGGTTCAACAAGAAGTGACATATGGATGTGAAACTCTTTTCAGTCACCCAGAAAAACATATTTGACAAAATCCTAAAAGTAGAGAGAAGAATAGCTAGAACACACATAAATAAGAACTATCGAAATGATGAAAAATGGCAGACTGTGCCACATGAAGTGGTGTACAGCAGATTGGAGCCCACTGCAGGTACTATACAGAAAAAAGCATCTCTTTTTTGGTCACATTACAAGGAAACCAGAAACCAGACTATCAAGAAAAATTATAAAGAAACTTTGGAACATGAAGCAAAAAGCAGTATGGATATGGAAAGTCAGGGAGGATATGAAAGAGCTAGAATTAACCCTGGATGATTAGCAAAACAAAACAGAAAATTTAAAGAAACTTAAAAACATAAAAATAAGATTTAAATAAAAAAACAGATAAAAAACAAGCAATAAGAAAGAGTATTTACAGATGAGGAACAACAAAAAAGATCAGAATGAATGAAAAGATACTGGGCAATTCAGAAAGAAAACCGACTGAAAATGACCAGAAAATGATTGAAATCATCCAATGAGGCCATAAAAGCAGGAGGAGGAGGAGAAGAATGAGAAGGAGAAGAAGTACCTACGTTGTCAATTTTGTGATTCATTGACACTTACTTTAGCAAATAGTATATCTGCATCAGAATTGTAGATATAGAAAATGGAAATGGAAAGTGCTATACTGCAAATACTTTCACTACATGGTACGTAACTGATGCATCAGAATTTCCATGCCAGCAAGATACATGTTGATTAAAATTTTATCCTTACTGACACTTGTTCTCGGTATTTTCAGTAAAGAAAAATGCCACTCTTACAGATGGTGAGTAGTGTGTTTATGTATGATGGCTATTGGGTGTTTGAAAGTGGAATTTGTAACACTGCATGCCCAGAGGATGTGCATGTGCAGTTTATCACCATCTTTCAGACTTTGAGACAGCTTGAATCATTAGCACGAGAGACATGGGAGCATCATACCAATGTTCTCACAGACAGTTAGCTACAGTGTGACTACTAAAAAGTGAAGCTGATGAGGTGCACTCAGGAAAATTGTGCAGCGAGAAGAGTAGGCACAGGTCCTTCCAGAAAGGCTATACCATTAGAAGATTGCTCTGACAAACAGATGGCTGACAACAATTGAAATATGGTTACAGTCTGGCTGTCATCACAAACTGTCAGAAATATTAGTAGAAGTTGTATGGGAAATCTCAAATTATCATTTGCAGTTTATCACTGCCACCATGTCACAGGTACCACAGACTTGCACGATGTAGAGCCAGAGTCAACTGAAATGCTGAGGACATAATGTGGTGTCCAGTGACGAGTTTTGGGTGGCTGTATTGATGCCAAAATCTCTGTAGATGACAAGTTAAAATGTCACAGGGAGCAGTGATTCTTGATGCCTTACCCCTTCAACTCCTGGAATCATGGATACAAAGATGCAACTGATTTGGTAACTGTTGAATGGAAGATGAGTGTTTGGAAGTGCGTGGTTAGAACTGTAAATACTGTTGTTATATACTTCATGACCAGAATACCAAAACGTATATTCCAGTGGATAACGCAATACCTGACCATACAATTTTCATCACAAAGACCTCAAGGAATGTACTGATTGAGCCTGTTGATTTGTCACCCACAGATTATGTCTGGGATGTGATGGGAAGATGTATAACAGCCTCCAGGCAGCAATCTTCATGAACTGACACAGCATGTGTTTGAGGCATGGCAAAAAATTCCTCCAGGATGATATTCAAAGGCTGTCTGTCTCTGTGACTCAAAGAACACAAGAGAGCACTCATGCCTGTGGGGTAACACCTCTTACTGATGTTGATGGTGGCCATTACTTTAAAATGGAATCTGAGTTTAACCATTTGATTCCTGCTTTACGATGAACATTTCTTTGAGTTTGACAAATACTAGATTTGTGCTTCATAGTGTAATGCTTTCCATTTCTGTCAGTGTATACAAAATAAGAGTGCACTGAATATATCTATAACAAATGCATGACAGAAAGGAATGAAAGACATTAGACGCCAGCAAGTACTGATTTATATCGATGGGGAAAGTTGCAGATTTGTGCTGGATGGGGATTTGAAGTTGGGTCTCCTGCTTTCTAGGCAGATGAGCTGACCAGTATCCCATACAGACACACTGATCAGTGCAGCTGCATGGAATACCCTAGCATGCTTCCCATCAGATCCAGATTCTCAACTTATCCTCAGACCACTGATGTAGTGCCCCATACCCATTATCCTCATTACTCATGTCATTTTGCCAATTCCCATAAGAGTTCAAGCTTGCAGTGCATCTGCATTAAAGGGGTTGCAGCACACCAAGCTTCAACTCTTATGAGAATCAGTGAAATGCTGTGAATAATGAAGATAATGGGCAATGGGCACTACATCAGTAATGTGTAGATAGTTGAGAATTTGGGTCTGATGGGTGCATCCTAGGGCAGTCCGGGCAGTTGTGATGACTGCTGTGTCCAGATAATGTAGTGGTCAGTGCATTTGCCAGTTAAGCAGGAGATCCAGGTTTGAAACCTGCTCTGACAAAAATTTTCAACTTCCCCCTTTGACGTAAATCAATGCTCACTGGCAGGTGATGTCTTTAATTCCCCCTTGAATCATATCTTATTTTACGGACTATCTATGGACTGTAAACTGCACCTTAATTTTTAAGCAATTTTTTTTAAATAACATTTTTACCATTTTCATTATTAGATTGCAAAACCAGACTAAAAAAATCTTAGTTTAGGAAACCAAAATGACCTTTAAAATCCCTGAAACCTGTCATTTGAACTTTCTTCTTTTTCTTCTTCTTCTTCTTCTTCTTCTTCTTCTTCTTCATCTCCACCATCATCGTTGTCCTTTTCATATATAAGATGCTCTTCATTGCCATCAAGAGTGTCACTTATGCTGCACTTCTTGAAAGATTTAACAACAAATCTTCTCTCACTATAGACCATAACTGACATATTTGTTTGATTGTAGGTCATTTTAAAGCTCCCTTCGGTGTGAATTCATGTTGGATTTAATTCATCATCCACTTGTTCCATTCCTTTCCCATATTCACTGTAAATGGTTTATTTATGGAGACATCAAGAGGCTGCAATTATGAAGTAGGTTGTCCTGGAATAACATCAAGCTCTGTATTTCACTGTCTCAATTTCCCTTTCACACAATTTTTCAAATGATTGCTAAACTGGTCTCGCACAAGAACTCTTCTTCCATAAAGCATGTTTCCTTCTCTCCCACACTCTGTTAATCAATAATGTCATACCAGCCAAGTCCATCCAACCCTTGTAATGTATGTGAACAACAAAACCTGGCAATATTTCAGGTTTTGGCATTGTTTTGTGCTTGAAAATGATCACTAAATTAAAGTTAGTACTGTCAGCACAACATGAAAGGACAACAGTGTACTGCAATTTTTGATGCCCACTTGTTTTTATAGTTACAGTTTTAGAACCTTTCAAGACAACTGTTCTGTTACCCAGCAAATCAAATGTCAGAGGAGTTTTGTCCATATTCACTATTTGACTTAGTTCCACATAGGTTTTCTTTTGATGTTGAATAATGAAGCAATAGAAAGATAATATTTTCTCTTCATACTCTTGTGCCATTTTCTGAAATACTTTGGTTTTGGTTAGCATACTAAGTCCATGCTGGTTCACAAACCTGTAGCACAAACCATCTCCACCCTTAAAGTTTTTCTCATTTTTCGGTTCTTCTTTACTAGCTCGCTAATTGCGAATGTTTTGTTATGTTGGTGGAGGGCCGAAACGCCACTCAGCTGCTCTGTTTCCATGTTCTTCTGCATCTGCTATTACTTTCAATTTATAGCCCTAGCATATGAATACTTTTTATTTTTTCCATTATGAAACTAGCTACTAACAAAAATATTGTACTGTTACTGATAACACAAATCACTTTCAATTCATGTTCACTGGCACATTTGACGGCAATGATGCATCAAAGGTTAGACAGTGTTCTGGGTTTGTTATGGTGGGGCAGGAAGAAGAGCGTGTTTGCAGGCTTGTGAATCCCTTCAACTCATGTTCATTGCATTGGTGTACTGCTGCTGCCAGTTGAATCCAGGGCTGGCAGATAGAGATAGGTTTCCCATGGCATTGAATATATGGCAATTTTTAAGACTGATAGGAATTTTAAATCAATCACCAGATATTTTTAGATTAATTTTGAGTATAAGATGCACCTGAATTTTGGAGGCAATTTTTCGAAGAAAAGAAATGCATCTTATAGTCTGTAAAATACAGTGTTGCTGCATGATCAAAATGGTTCTGTTATTTCACACTTGTCTGAAAGGAACAGACACCACAAACACTCCTGGAAATGGAAAAAAGAACACATTGACACCGGTGTGTCAGACCCACCATACTTGCTCCGGACACTGCGAGAGGGCTGTACAAGCAATGATCACACGCACGGCACAGCGGACACACCAGGACCCGCGGTGTTGGCCGTCGAATGGTGCTAGCTGCGCAGCATTTGTGCACCGCCGCCGTCAGTGTCAGCCAGTTTGCCGTGGCATACGGAGCTCCATCGCAGTCTTTAACACTGGTAGCATGCCGCGACAGCGTGGACGTGAACCGTATGTGCAGTTGACGGACTTTGAGCGAGGGCGTATAGTGGGCATGCGGGAGGCCAGGTGGACGTACCGCCGAATTGCTCAACACATGGGGTGTGAGGTCTCCACAGTACATCGATGTTGTCGCCAGTGGTCGGCGGAAGGTGTACGTGCCCGTCGAGCTGGGACCGGACCGCAGCGACGCACGGATGCACGCCAAGACCGTAGGATCCTACGCAGTGCCGTAGGGGACCGCACCGCCACTTCCCAGCAAATTAGGGACACTGTTGCTCCTGGGATATCGGCGAGGACCATTCGCAACCGTCTCCATGAAGCTGGGCTACGGTCCCGCACACCGTTAGGCCGTCTTCCGCTCACGCCCCAACATTGTGCAGCCCGCCTCCAGTGGTGTCGCGACAGGCGTGAATGGAGGGACGAATGGAGACGTGTCGTCTTCAGCGATGAGAGTCGCTTCTGCCTTGGTGCCAATGATGGTCGTATGCGTGTTTGGCGCCGTGCAGGTGAGCGCCACAATCAGGACTGCATACGACCGAGGCACACAGGGCCAACACCCGGCATCATGGTGTGGGGAGCGATCTCCTACACTGGCCGTACACCACTGGTGATCGTCGAGGGGACACTGAATAGTGCACGGTACATCCAAACCGTCATCGAACCCATCATTCTACCATTCCTAGACCGGCAAGGGAACTTGCTGTTCCAACAGGACAATGCACGTCCGCATGTATCCCGTGCCACCCGACGTGCTCTAGAAGGTGTAAGTCAACTACCCTGGCCAGCAAGATCTCCGGATCTGTCCCCCATTGAGCATGTTTGGGACTGGATGAAGCGTCGTCTCACGCGGTCTGCACGTCCAGCACGAACACTGGTCCAACTGAGGCGCCAGGTGGAAATGGCATGGCAAGCCGTTCCACAGGACTACATCCAGCATCTCTACGATCGTCTCCATGGGAGAATAGCAGCCTGCATTGCTGCGAAAGGTGGATATACACTGTACTAGTGCCGACATTGTGCATGCTCTGTCGCCTGTGTCTATGTGCCTGTGGTTCTGTCAGTGTGATCATGTGATGTATCTGACCCCAGGAATGTGTCAATAAAGTTTCCCCTTCCTGGGACAATGAATTCACGGTGTTCTTATTTCAATTTCAAGGAGTGTATATAAGAAATGCCATAATTTTAAAGAAATTCTTTGTTAAAAGCAAAATATCGGGATAATAAGTGGATCCCTCCCCTCTCCCTGCCCAGATTATAACATGCAGTGATAGTACGAAACATTTAAATTTCACAGATGAAGAATACTTATTACAACTTTTATTCTGAAAAACATTTTTATATTTGTATAATCACTGGCATAAAAATGAAAGAACTACAGTTCTCCAGTTTATGTATGAGTACATAATCTTGTACTTGAATGTGTGAGAAACTGTTGTTTGATTACATTTCATTTATTTAGAATTACTTCTTCTTTTGCCAGTCGAAATTCACCTAGAACAGCTATTATATGACTATTATGTAATTAACCTGCTTGCTACAAAGAAAAGTGCACTTACATCTGATGTCAGCCACACATCAAAAAGTCCTGGGAATAGTGTGTTACCAGATATAACAGGTATCATTGCAACATAGCGAGCAGCCATTTCTGCTGTCACAGGACCATCATCTCCACACAGATCTGAAATATTATCAGTGCAATGCATCTACATCAGGATTGCAATAAAACTGAAGAAATTATGTTTTTAATAGTACACAAGATATTCAATAGACATTGACCTAAGGGAGAGGTAAACGAGAAGGTGGAAAATATGGTGACTTTGCTGGCAAAATGTATAGGCCTAACGTACTCATACCAAAGCTTTGAATTTTTCTAAGGTTTCACTTTCTATCTGAAAAACGTTTGTTATTAGAAATGTGTAACTCAGCTCACAAAAATATGGTTTTTCAACCTTCGTCCATTATGGAGCTTGATACTAGTTTTAGTTCCCTCAAGTCACCTGACAAAACTAACAGGATGACTATGCAGTGAAAACAACAGCAACTAACCTTATTGATGTATGGTATGCTAGCTTTGTAGCTACTACTACTACTACTACTACTACTACTCTCTCTCTCTCTCTCTCTCTCTCTCTCTCTCTCTCTCTCACACACACACCACCACCACCACCACTACAACCAACACCTCAGGCCATGAAAATACGGATTGTTTGTTCAGACAGAAAATGTTGAGAGAGAGGCTAGGCAGATCTTTGCAACTGCATTGCCCTACCTTTGTTGCCATCTTTTGTTTGCTTCCCTTATCCTCCTTGTCACGCACTATTGCATACTTTTAACACCCACTGCCCACTGTTATAACATACAATTACACAAAGAACAGCTATACCATAATCCACTGTTTTCTCAAATGGAAGGTGTGTTTCATACCTAAACTCTCCTGTAGTTTTTCCTTCTATTTATTTCTGCACTTAGTATTCACTTTCTCCTGTCAACACAAATTGCAAAACATAACCATGGCACCCACTTCCAATCCAAACTTCTACATTGCACATATTTAAAAGTCTTACAATAAAAATTTCTATCCTTCCAGGTAGACCCTTGGGGCTTTCTATCTCTGAGAATGAAACCACAGAATGACATTTAAAAAACCATTTGAGAAAGCCATGCAACCTATGCCTTCTTCCCATCTGGAAATACTAATACTCACAAAAAAACCATTAAACCCCATAGCCTTTCTCTCTGTCAACCTCTCATAGTTTCCAGAGCCTGCTCTGATGACCTACTCTAGCTATCGCTTTTCCATACATTACCACATCCTCCTCTCCATAAACTAAATTACTTTAACACTATCTGCAGCTTACCAATTTAAAAAAAAGCACTCTGTCTTCAGGCCACGAGTAGCCTACTGGGACCATCCGACCGCCGTGTCATCCTCAGAGGAGGATGCGGATAGGAGGGGCGTGGGGTCAGCACACCGCTCTCCCAGTCGTTATGATGGTATTCTTGACCAAAGCCGCTACTATTTGGTTGAGTAGCTCCTCAATTGGCATCACAAGGCTGAGTGCACCCCGAAAAATGGCAACCGCATGGTGGCCTGGGTGGTCACCCATCCAAGTGCCGACCACACCTGACAGTGCTTAACTGCAGTGATCTCAAGGGAACTGGTGTATCCACTGTGGCAAGGCTGTTGCCTCCTGCAGCTTACCAATACTGCTGTTAATCTGTCTTCCAAATACCTGACTCCAGCATAACTCTCATTCCTCTCAAAAAGCTTTACTTTCAGTTCAAAAACTATGCTTATCATGCTGTTCTTTTCAGGCTTTGTCAATGACTTGTTCTCCTTAACTCATTTATTTCACTGGAAGCTGTTTTCCCTACCCACACGACTGACCACAGTCCAGCTAATGCACATAATGTAACTTGCCATAACCACTTCAAGACTCACTTCAACTGGAATCCTCCCAAAGCTCCCTCTCTTCTGCACATAAACTACCAGGAACACTCCCAGAAATTCCTCAGCTCCAACCTAGCTTTACCTACACTGTTTGATCAAAAGTATCTGGATACCCCCAAAAACATATTTTTTCATATTAGGTGCATTGTGCTGCCACCTGCTGCCAGGTACTCCACATCAGTGACCTCAGTAGTCATTAGACATCATGAGAGAGCAGAATGGGGTGCTCTGCAGGACTCATTCAAACGTGGTCAGGTGATTGGGTGTCACTTGTCTCATACATCTGTGCACAAGATTTTCACACTCCTAAACATCCCTAGGTCCACTGTTTCTGATGTGATAGTGAAGTATGAATGTTAAGGGACATGTACAGCACAAAGGTGGACAGGCCGACCTCATCTGTTGGCTAACGTAGACTGCTGACAGTTGAAAACAGTCGTAGGCAGACACCTATCCAGACTATCACAGAGGAATTCCAAACGGCATCAGGATCCACTGAAAGTACTATGACAGTTAGACAGGAGATGAGAAGAAACACCAAACGATGCCTCGCCTGATGTAAGGAGCTAAACATTGGAAGATTGAACAGTGGAATAAAGTTGTGTGCAGTGACAAATTACGGTACACAACATGGCGATCCGATGGCAGGGTTTGGTCATGGCGAATCCCTGGTGAACATCATCTGCCAGTGTGGGTAATGCCAAAAGTACAATTCAGAGGCGGTGGTGTTATGGTGTGGTCATGTTTTTCATGGAGGGGGCTTGCACCCCTTGTTGTTATGCATGGCACTATCACAGCACAGGCCTACACTGATGTTTTAAGCACCTTCTTGCTTCTCACTGTTGAAGAGCAATTGGGCGATGGCGACTGCATCTTTCAACATGACTGAGCCCCTGTTCATAACATACGGCCTGTGGTGGAGTGGTTACATGACAATAACATCCCTGTAATGGACTGGCCTGCACAAAGTCCTGACCTGAACCCTATAGAACACTTTTGGGATGTTTTGGAATGACGACTTCGCACCAGGCCTCACTGACTGACATCAATACCTCTCCTCAGTGCAGAACTCCATGAAGAATGGGCTGCCATTTCTCAAGAAACCTTCCAGCACCTGACTGAATGTATGCCTGCAAGAGTGGAAGCTCTCATCAAGGCTAACGGTGGGCCAACACCATACTGAATTCCAGCATTACCGATGGAGGGCACCACAAACTTGTAAGTCATTTTCAGCCATGCGCCCAGATACATTTGATCACATAGTGTACCATCCCCAAATGTCCTTCCATGAGTCCAGCATCACAGCTATGTTATATGCTACTTTTGATGACTTTAAATCAATCTTAAGGTTACCATTTTTCTCACAGACTAAGGGTCCACCATCATGGGCATCAAGTGCAGTGACTATTTGATGAGGGGCCACTGCCAGCTTTCTAAAATTCCTTAAAAAAAAATAAAAAAAAAAAAAAAAAACTTGGCACTGCAATCCTGTCATAGAAGCTCAACATGACCTTGAACCAACATTATTATATTAGGTCCATTCCAAAACTTTTCACCTACAGGAAAAATGCCGAATGATGCTAATGACAGAGCATTTTTCCTGTTTAATAGAAAGTCCACTGACAATGCTGGAGCTTCAGCAAAACATGTCTGCAATATAAAAGAAAAGACAAAATAGTGTTTTGCTCAAAACAAAGATCTCTCTACTGTTTGTTCAATTGGGGCTGGTTATAACACACCCACAGAAAGATGCTCACCACTGATAACCCATCTTATCCAACGAATTTTTTGCACTCTCACTTCCAGCATCCCAGTCACTAATTACTTCTTCCACTGCCTTTTCACAGCTCCTGTCACATTATCGCCAGACTCTTTGCTTGTAGCATCCCTGTATGCCAACATTCCACAGAACCATGGCTTTTCTGCCATGGAAAATTACCTTCTGTCTCCTGACACGCCGGCCACTGTGGCTGAGCAGTTCTAGGTGCTTCAGTCCGGAACTGCACTGATGCTACGGTCACAGGTTCGAATCCTGCCTCGGGCATGGATGTGTGTGATGTCCTTAGGTTAGTTAGGTTTAAGTAGTTTTAAGTCTAGGGGACTGATGACCTCAGATGTTAAGTCCCATAGTGCTTAGAGCCATTTGAACCTCCTGACACCAAATCCACTACCCACTTTCCTACCCTCTTGCTCAGCCACGTGCCGATTCATAATTATTTCTGCTTTGTACGCAAATCACACAGAAATCTGCAAAACTACTTAGGGAAGTCACATGGCATGTTCCTACGGTCATCGTTTATGAGCCACCTAAAGCATCATTCCCATTTTTCACTGATGACATCCTTGTGACTGACATGGTAAGAACAGTCTTGATCTTTTCGTAAGAACAGCCTTGATCTTTTCTTCCATAACTCTTTATCTCAGTTCTGATACCTGTCATATATTACATGTTAAAAACATTCATATCACACAGCCTTGGCAGCTGTGAGTATTCCATGTGTAATGGGAAAAAGGTGATATTCAGATACACCAATAAACGTGCCAAAGCCTTTAAAGGCAGACACTATTCTTCCCATTTAGTCTAGAAGCAGATTTCTTGTGCTATTTCTTTACACAAGCCCCAACAAATCTGTCACCCCTGTCAATCAACGACCGGCTATTACTCCGCATATCACTGAATATCACCAAGGCTTTGAAAAGATCATCCTCATCTTTCACAGTGCCTCATCAAGTTGCAATATAAGAAATATCGTACTTGAAATCCTATCCTCATCAGCCACATAGTATTCCACAGCAATGTTTACCAAGCCCAATGTAGCTCTTTCCAGTGAGCCCAATCACTGTAAGTGTGCTGTTACTGATACCCATGCCAACGATCTACTTAGCGGCATGTGCTAGCTAGTAAATCTTACCTTCCAGTACCTTCTGTCATTACACACCTTTTCTGGCAGATGTGGCATTGTTATGTGGTGCTGAAAATGCCAGTAATAATGAACATAGAGAGTCTGTAGCATTTCTGAGCCAGTCAAGTTAACATCTGGAGAGGGAATTGCAGAAGACGGACATCTGAAGTTAAAATGAAAAATATTTATATAAAGAGTCATGAGGAGACATGAATTTGAGCATGTTGGACTTGAAAACAGCAGTGGTGACTGACATGTATGCAAGAAGTGGCATACAAGTGAAACAGTGAACACCCTGAACATGCAGTAAAGAAGACAGATTCCAGTGGTATCAGACATCGGCACCACAAAATGTCAACGACAGCATTGAAGCAAAAATTTGGATGTCTCGCAAAAGCTTCACTGGCATAGTGGGTTGCATGTGGCATTGCTGCTGTAGGTGTTGATGAGTAGAAGTGATTTTTGGGTGAATGTTGGAAATAACCTAATGTATGATGTCGGGATGTGAAAATTGGTGAAATGTGGCTAAAGCAGTAGAAGTCATGGAGGGACAAGACAAGACAGATGTTGTTGTTGTTGTTGTTGTTGTTGTTGTTTGTGGTCTTCAGTCCTGAGACTGGTTTGATGCAGCACTCCATGCTAATCTATCCTGTGCAAGCTCCTTCATCTCCCAGTACCTACTGCAACCTACATCCTTCTGAATCTGCTTAGTGTATTCATCTCTTGGTCTCCCTCTACGATTTTTACCCTCCACGCTGCCCTCCAATACTAAATTTGTGATCCCTTGATGCCTCATAACATGTCATACCAACCGATCCCTTCTTCTAGTCAAGTTGTGCCACAAACTCCTCTTCTCCCCAATCGTATTCAATACCTCCTCATTAGTTATGTGATCTACCCCCCTAATCTTCAACATTCTTCTGTAGCACCACATTTCGAAAGCTTCTATTCTCTTCTTATCCAAACTATTTATTGTCCATGTTTCACTTCCATACATGGCTACACTCCACACAAATACTTTCAGAAACGATTTCCTGACACTTAAATCTATACTCAATGTTAACAAATTTCTCTTCTTCAGAAACGCTTTCCTTGCCATTGCCAGTCTACATTTTATATCCTCTCTACTTCGACCATCATCAGTTATTTTGCTCCCCAAATAGCAAAACTCCTTTACTACTTTAAGTGTCTCATTTCCTAATCTAATTCCCTCAGCATCACCCGACTTAATTCGACTAGATTCCATTATCCTCGTTTTGCTTTTCCTGATGTTCATCTTATATCCTCCTTTCAAGACACTGTCCATTCCGTTCAACTGCCCTTCCAAGTCCACAGATAGTGAACAGAATTTTAAGTTATTCAAGCTGGGGACAAAATGAAAAGGTGGATGCAGATTCAGGTATCGCAGAAATGTCAGAAACCAGTGAAATAGACTCTTATTTCATGAATGAGGCAGTGGACATGAAAGACAGTAGTACACTAATTTCACAACTGCAGAAAGAAGACTAACAAAGTAAAGTGAGCAATATAGAACAGGAACAAACTCAGACAACTACCAGAGGGGAAAAAAATTTAGGTATGCAGACATTTTTAGCAGCTGTGAGGGCATTGGGATAGAAAGACATCTGACTTGAAAGGGGTAGAGAAAAATATACATGAAAATTCACATGAAGTGAAGAAAAAGATTCATGAAAACAGTGCTGAAATAAACCAAGAGTTAAAGGTCAGAAAGAAGAAAACACTGTGTTATTTCAATAGGATAATAGAGGAAAACTGGGCCTAAATCAGAGAGGTAACAGCTTAGCAAGCAGAATTCCTTATTCAATGGAATGAGCAAATCAATTAACTGAAAAATGTGTCACAAAGGGCAAACAGACAAACTGAAAATAATGCAAGTCAAACCAGCTGTGGCTAGGTGCACCAGCAATTACAACCTCTTTGGTGAACAACTAGTCTCTGTATGAAATGATACGAAAACCATAGGAGCATGAATAATTGAAGTTAGTGATAACAATAAGTCAGAGATCACCAAGAGCAAGACAGTGTTAACAACATGAGAAAATATGGTTGCTGACACTGTGACTGCTAACAATGATAACATAAATACCTTTGTAAAAGAAATGCTATAGAAGGAAGCCACTAAAATCAACAGAGTCTTGAGTGAACAATGTAGCAGTAAATTGATTATAAGAATATCAACCTTCTGATGGAGATGGTAAGAGATTCCAACCAGGAGGGAGACTACATCCAGTGGAATTTTAGCACCAACTTAAAAGTGAAATATGGATGAAATGGACCAACAATAAAAACATATACTTTGCAGTGAGGAGGCTGGAGCAAGGAGCTGCCAACTGGACAGATACACTAAATTTGAATAGGATGACGTACAATGATTTGGAAAAGCCTTTGTGGATAAACACTGGACACAGGAAATGCAAGAAGAGGTCACGGATGAGCTGAGGGTGTAGGGCTACAGCTGACAGACACGTGGGTCACTGGCAGGCATGCCAAAGAAGTCACTAGAATTAAATAAATATTTAGACATGCCATTGGGAGAGAAAACCTTAATAAGATGCTTAATGAGCATGGTACTGGCATGGTATGGAGATGTCATACAGTTTGATCATTGAAAAGAAAGAGTATGTAAAGATGATTATAAAACATGCAGAAAACAAGCGAACAGGAAATCCACAAAAGTAATAGGAATAACTGAGGACCAAACTACTGAGATCCCAAATATAGAGGTGAATGGCTAGAATATAAGTGGTGTGGCAACAATAGGGAGCATGAAGCACAGCACAGAGGAAGTCAAGAAGGCAGAGGCAGCTACATGAGAGGGGTTCCTGAGGTCACAGTTGAGGCTGTGGCAGATATAATCACAGCTATTTTGTAGTCCCATGCGAATAGGAGACAGCAACTAGCAGATAAAGAAAGCGGGAGAGACAGTAGCCCGGGAAATGACTAAGGGTTCCAGGTATGCACTGCTCTGGAACTGTGCTTGAGGGGCCATTAAAAGCACAGATAGCCACCATCAAAACTGAAGGGCTGAAAGACAAGAAACAAGAACTAATAGAAGAAAGACAATTTGCAGAATGAGAACAGGTGTCACCTATTATAAACGAAGAAGTAGCATTCATAAAGGTACAGGCTTTATGAGATTCAAAAAGAGAAGCATGTGTCATATCTGAGAAACTGTATAACAAATAACTGAAAAAAGGGGCAACAAACATAATTTACCAATAAGTGGTTTCAAAATTACCAGAGAGGTCTGAGGCAGTAGCAAAAGCCTATAAGGTGGGAAGGTTAAGTGATAGTTAGCGACTGTAACATTTGACTGTTTTAAGGGCATATCATGTGACCGAGGAGACAGAGGCAGAGTAACACATGCAGAGATGTGCCAGTCACAGACGGTAGAGTGAGCCATGCGATGTGGTGCATTTCAACAGTATGATCATTCTACAGAGCTTCAGTGGGCAAGGCCATATGACAATGTGCATGGAAGGTGCACAGGGGGGATGCTGACGGATGGTTGCAGCAAGGTGAGGACCATGCTTTGCACTGCAACACAAACAGCACTCCTGTGGTGGCTACACCCTCTGCTGACAATAAGATCTACCAATGGTGGCACACCATTAGCTTTAAGAGGGATAGACTGTGCCTGTTCTTTTATAATCATGTGCATGTTCCAACACACAACTGGAAGTTAAGCTATGTAAGTCAGGCTGCTTACTTAGCAACCCACCATACCACAACATTACGACAATAGGATGCCGCCACCACCCAAGGCAGCACATACGGCAAGCCTGAGGGTCAGGGAGTGCTTTGAGTGCAGAAAGGGAAGGGGGCTAACTGTACTGAGTACAGGGGATACTTGACAAAATTTACGTACCTGGATTATTAACAAGCTTAACAGAACATACCTACACAATAAACATGCATTTCATTCTGCACTTTATGCACAAGGGCTGTTCAAAAAAGTATCCAGTCTTATTTTTGATTGCTCAAACCAAAAATGGTATCAGGTTGTACATGCTCTCTATGTGAGTAGGAATATGTAATGTGGTGCCTGATTTTATCATAACTGTGGAAACAAAAAGTTTCTGGCTAGCTGTTGACAAGTGAACACATGTAAGTGGCGGTCATTGATTGGGCAAAATGACAGAAAAAATGGAATAACATTATTGGAGCAGTTTTGTTTTAAGCTTGGCAATTCTCACGTTGAAACAACCTGCAATATTCAACAAGGGTTTGGGGAGGAAGCAATGGGTCCCAACAGATAGAGGAGTGGTACAACTACTTCAAAGAGGGTCATTCATCAGTGAAGAATGACGCAGGTTCAGGTAGGCCCTCAATAATTGCAAATGAGGTTGTTACTGATCGTGCAAGGATCCTGGTGATGCAGGATAGACAAATCACAGTCAGAAAACTGGCAGATGAGGTTAAAATTACTATTGGATCCATTAATTCCATTTTGATAGAATATTTGGACTTCAGGACAATGTCAGCAAAATTTGTGACGAAGTTATTATCAACTGGGTAGAAACAATTTGTTTTGGAAGTCGCACAGGACATGCTAGATACTGTGAACAGTGATCTCAACTTTCTTGACAAAGTGATCACTGGTGATGAGTCCTGTGTTTATGAGTATGACCAGGGAACAAAGTTCCAGTCATTGAAATGGAAGCATCCATCACACTTTAGGCCCATAAAAGCAAGGCAGTTATGCCGCAATGTGAAAGTCATGCTGACCATTTTTTCTTACTCCAATTTATTTATTTATTGATTTATTTAACCTGGCAAGATTAGGGCCATCAGGCCCTCTCTTACATCTAACCAGGCATTCTACTTATTTTACATTCATATGTTTTAGTAGGCATGTTAAACTACATCTAGTACAAAAAGTGAAATAAACAATTAGAAAGGTACACCTGGAAAAATACATACATATAGAGTTTATATTCGTAGATCATAAGTACTGTTATAATTAGACATTATTCAAGAGACAGATTTTAGATAGGAGTGCTGGCAGCAGGGAGTATGAGGGAGACTCATGGTGAAGGGAAGAGAAGAATAGAGAGACATGATGAAACATAATTAAGGAAATATAAAGGAAAAGAAGATTGCGTGGCTAATAGAGATAGATGAAGAGGAAGGCATCTCAGGAGAAAGATAGGAGACGCTAGCGTTGCTATTTGACAGATGAGAGGATTGCCCTTGTACATTAATTTTGTGGAGAACTTTATGAGGGTGATAGTAGGAAATGCTTCAACCTCTTCTTAAAAGCAGCAGGAGATTGAATTTTGCGAAAGGTAAGGGGCAGTTTGTTCCAGAGGTGGACAGCGGCAACTGAGAAGGAGTTTGCAAAAGTTTTTGTTTTGTGAGTGGGCACAGTTAGGATACCAAATAAGAGTGACCTCGTGTTTCGATTATGATGGCATGACAGGTTTTTAATCTCTGAAGCAAGGTACTGGGGTGCTTGCGTGACAAGGAATCGGTGAAGTAGACATAGAGTGTGGTAGTCACGCAATTTGTCCGGCCGCAGTCACCCTAGCTCGGAGTATGAAGCACTAACATGATCATATCGGCGAATGTTGCAGGTGTAAGGCACACAGGCATTCATGGTTAGCTCTAGCCGTCTTTTGTTTTCACTACTCGTGCCTTGTTGAATCACATCACAATAGTGGAGGTTCGGTAGAACGAGTGCTTGCACGAGATGGCATTTCAAGTCCTGTGGAAATATGTTCCAAAACTTTTTGAGAGCATAGAGACAAGCAGACGTCTTTCGGCACACTGCGACTGTATTCTCCGCCCAGTTGAAATGCTCATCCAAAGTTACATCCAAGTTCTTCACTGTTTTCTGATATGGTATTGGAGTACCGTCGAGCAGAATAGGAGGTAGCTGTTCGCGCAAATCTGAACTTATTAATTTATGATGGGCTATTAAGATTACTTGTGTCTTTTTTGCATTTAGTTTAAGCCCCAGGTTTTTCGCCCATGTCACTACTGAAGACAGATCATCATTCATCTGAGCGATTGCAGTGTTTACATCTTCAGGTCTGACGCTTAGGTAGAGCTGGAGGTCATCGGCATATAAATGATATTTACAGGAGGACAGAACCGACGAAATATCGTTGACATATAAAGAAAACAAAAGTGGTCCTAAGACTGATCCTTGTGACACTCCCGAGGAAACATGTTTCCAGGAAGATTTTTCATTTACGCAGACAACACATTGCTGTCTGTCTTTTAAGTAGCTTTCAAACCATCTCATTGCACTATCAGAGAAATTAAGCTGTTGCATTTTTCTGAGCAATATGTCAAAGTTAACAGTGTCAAAAGCTTTGCTGAAGTCCAGTAGCATCAATATTGTTGCCTTTCGATTGTCGATGGCATATTTCAGGTCATCAGTTACTTTAATTAGAGCAGTGTTTGTGCTGTGATGTTTACGGAAACCGGATTGAAATTTGTCATATAGGCTGAATTCATGCAAGTGTTCAGTGATTTGGTCATGAACAATATATTCATTGAAATAAATATATTCATTGAATATATTCATTGATATATATTCATTGAAATAAATATATTTGGAAACAGCAGGCAGTATGCTAATTGGTCGGTAATCACTAGGCAGTTACGGCTTTTCGATCTTAGGGATGGGTCGAATTATGCTTCTTTTCCAGTGGGATATATTCCGCTCACGAGGGAAAAATTAAATATGTCAGTTAAGACAGGTACTAAGATATCGGCAACATTCTTAATCATGGTTATACTGATACTGTCATTGCCTATTGCATCAGAAGAGATTCTCACTATTGCTTTTCTTGCCGTATTTGTTGTTACATATTTTAGATGGAAGGTATTGTTGTTAGTTATCCTGTTTGGGGATTCTTGTGGGCGGTAATTATCAGCCGTGCGGGTATTCAGAGGTGCAGAGAAGAATTCATTTAATTCGTTAGCTGACACATGAAAAGTAGTTTCCGATTTTGCCTTTCCGACCCCCAAGCTACGGAGATTCTTCCATAGAGTCGTGGGCGTCAGATCCCTGCATACAAGGGAGTGAGCGTGCCTGATTTTAGCATTGCAAATGCATTGTTTCACTCTGTTCTGTAGCTTTCTATATTCTTCGATACGCTCGGGTTTTGGATCTGCCTTGAAACGCCTGTGGGCAGCATCCCTATTAGTCATCATTTGACGTAATTCAGCTGTCAGCCATGGAGCAGGAGATTTTCTTACACGGATTGTGCGCACAGGTGCATGTTTGTCATAGAGGGCAGTGAGTTTATCACCAAGTTCATTAATTTTGCCGTCGATTGTAGGTTCTCTGATTATTTGATGCCATGAGATTTCTGAGCAATCGGCTGTTAGAGTGTCAAGGTCAATACGTTTTAAGTTCCTACAAGTTATGTAGCGCGATTTGATCCTTGGGGGCTGCACAGAGTAGGGCAGGAATATTACATCATGTGTTGAGAGGCCAGGGGCTGATGTTTGACCAACATCTCTTACTTTGTCAGTCTGTTTCGTTGCGATTACGTCTATAAGAGTATGACTGTGTGCCGTATGGTGTGTAGGCTGTAATGGAAGAATTTTCATGCTATTGCAACTAAACAGTCTTCTTAGGTTTATTGTGGAGGGAGTGTCTCTTAGCAGGTCTATGTTCAAGTCACCCATTATGATGACATGTTCGTATTGACACTGAAGTGAATGTAATTCCGACTGGAAGGAACTCATTGAGCTTATTTTTGGCGGCTTGTACACGACGCCAGTCAAGAATTTCCGACTTTGTATATTTATTTCAATGAACATGAATTCAGCCTCTTTTTCTTCAGCAGGATTTGACGTACATAAGACTTTCGCTTTGAGATCTGTTCGTATATAGGCGCCGACCCCGCCACCTCGCTTTTTTGATCTGTATGCCCTAAGAAATGTGTGCCCTGGGAGATGAATAGATGCAGAGGATATGTGTGGTTCCAACCACGTTTCAGATAAGAGGATTACATGGTAGTTTAGTTGGTTGAAGAGGAGGCTAAGTTCTTCGTAATGTGCAGGTAAAGACTGGATGTTGCAGTGAGCTGCTAAAAGCTCTGACGCATTCCGCTGAGCAGCCTGGAGTAGGGTGGCAGACTGGTTTGTCCCTTTGTTAGGCACTACCTGCTGCGAGGGGCACTGGCCGGTGCTTCCGCCAAGTGACATAACACAGGGGTGTCCGAGATTTTGCGCGCCCTGTTTGTGACTCCGTGAGTGCCGAAAGAAAGGCGACTGCAAGAGATTTCCTGAGGTTGCGGGAGTATAGAAAATGGATTAGTGGTATTCGGTGCAAGGAGAATATGACCAAAATAGTGACGGCTGTGTGTCACTGTGTATCCTATGTTGTAAGAGGAGAAATGTAATTAGCATATTTGAAACAGCTTAGGGTGGAAATAAGGGAAAGGGGAGTGATTTAAGAGACCGATGCTGCCAGCAGAGAGAAGTAAGCTTAATAATTAATAGATTATTGTAGGAAGTTAGAATTAAATTGAAATTTACTAAAGTGATACTGGTAGTGATTATCGTAGGAAGCTACAATTGGATTGAAATTTGCTAAAGTGATACTGATAGTGATTTTTGTTATGAACAATTTAAACCTAACAGATGGGTGATTAATGAACTAAAGGAGAGACTAATAATTGCAACAGAAATATTACAGAATGGAAGAGAATAAACTGAGAAAATGAAAAAAAGTATTAGCAGTAACTAAAATTAAGTAATGGTTAGAGCTACAGATGGTGTTATCTATTGTAAGTACACCCCAGAAGGTCAGTAAGAAGTACTACCAAGAGGTTCTGCATCACCTTCATGAAGCAGTGAGTTGCGAACAGATAGACTTACAGGCAGTGGGGACCTTCACAATAATAATGCACCTGCTCATCGTTCTCAATTAATTCAGAGTTTTTTGGCCAGGTACAACACAGTTGTGGTTTATCAACCTCCCTGTTCTCCTGACCAAGCACTGAGTGACTCCTGGTTTTTCCCTAAACTGAGAAGGACTCTGAAGGAGACCAGATTTCAGAAGAGGGAAGACATTGTGCAGAATTCAACAGAGCAGCTCCACACCACACTGAAAGAGGCTTTCCTGTGGTGTGTGTAGAAACTGAATGGGACTATTTTGAAGGTGACTTGAGTCAAACAATTGTATGTGAATAAAGATCAGTTTTATAAATAACAATATTATGAAAAGGACAGTTGCTGCTCACCATACAGCAGAAATGGTGAGTCACAGATAGGCACAATAAAAAGACTGTTACAAAATGAGCTTTTGGCCAACAAGGCCTTTGTCAAAAATAGACAACAGATACACAAACACACTCAAGCAAATGCAACTCACACACACATGACCAGTCTTTCTGGCAGCTGAAGTCAGCAACAGTTATAAATAACAGTTGCATACTTTTTTGAACAGCCCTTGTACTATTACACAATTATTAAGTTTTACAGAGTGCCACAACTTTTTATATGTTTTTCATGTATGTGGTTTGTGTGATATTTGTTCTTTATAAGTGCTAGGTATTTTGTTTCTGTATGAAATCATTTTGATACCTACGCTTTGACTTATGATGTCTGATGATGTACCTGAATGGGTACCAGTAACTTTGTAAACATTTAGTGTGTGAATGAGTTAGTGTGTCGTCTCATTGAAAAATGTAGTAAAGCCATAAATAAAGGTTTGGCCACAGAAGTTGGTCCTGTGTTTCGATGTTTTAGAGTTGTTGTTGTGTTTTTTTTTCCCCCCATGTGGTGCGTTTATTTGCAAATTTCATGGGATTCCAAGATTAGATTTTTTGCCAAAATTTGCATTTTGGAAATATGAAAGGATGGGCATGAAAGGACACTATTATTGGTACCCTTACTGATGATCTACCTAGCAGAATGCACAAGCTGATGAGTCTGAGCTTCCAATATTTTCTGTCATTACATGCCTTTTCTGGTGCATACACTGTGTCATGCCAATAATTCTAGTAGTAATTAGTGTGCAAAGTCTGTAGTGTTTTTTAGTCGCTGAGTCAAAATCTGTTGAGGGAGTCATGGACATGGGAATGAGAACTTAAATTAGGTAATATTTAGAAAATGTAGTGAGGAGTACATTTGGTTGATGTATATAAAGGTTAAGGAGACAACACAAATCTGAAAGTGTTTCAGGTGAAGCACAAATGAATTTATGGGACCAGAAGTGAACTTACATGATTCATGTGAATACCCATTGTTAGTGTGGACACCAGCACATGGACTAAAGTTTAGAATGAGATAACATTAGCAGACTGTGGAACAAATGGACCTTGGTTGCGAATTATATCAGTGTGAATGGGAAGGAAATATTTAGACATATTCTGTTGCTCAGACTTCGATTTGATTTTAGTAGCAGTGAGATAAAGGCATGTCACAAATAATTAGGCACATGGTTTATTTTCTCCTGCAGTACTCCTATTTTATTTTGTATTTATAATTCTGCATTCACCTGACCAAAAGTCCTGTTCTTCCTGCCACTGAATTTCACTAACTCCCACTATATCTAACGTCTACTTATCCATTTCCCCTTTTAAATTTGCTAACCTACTCATCCAATTTACGGGATCTACCATTCCACTTTACAATCCACAGAACACCAGTTTGTTTCTCCTGATGAAGATACTCTCCTGAGCAGTTCCCGCCCACAAATCCAAAATATTTTACCCAAAAGGATGCCATCATCATTTAACCATAAAATAGAGCAGTATGCTCTTGGGAAAAATTACAGCTGCAGTGTCCCCTTGCTTTCAGCCATTCACAGTACCAGCACAGCAAAGCCATTTTGGTTGATGTTACAAGGTCAGGTCAGCCAATCATCCTGACTGTTTCCCCTGAAACTACTGAAAAGGCTGCTACCCTCTTCAGGAACCACACTTTTGTCTGGCCTCTCAATAGCTGCCCCTCTGTTACGGTTGCACCTATGGTACAGCTATCTGTATCGCTGAGGCACGCAACCTGCCGCACCAACGGCAAGGTCCGTGGTTCATGTAGGTCATCCCCCTTAAACGTCTGATCACCAGACTTTAGGAATATGGCAATTTAGTTAGAATTTCCAAGGGTAGGCTTACATTGTGCTCCCCGTGAGGTAGCTATTGGCTTGTACAGGGTATTATTTCATCCTCCAGTGTGGTAAAGATCTTTATGGTGTGTTAGAGATCTGTTGAGTGTGACATCCAAAGAATATTTAAGAAGAATGTACTTTGGAGCAGTATGTCATAGAACTCAACTGATAGATAAATTCACAAACCTGTTGTACAGATGGAAGCAGCAAATTTCCCTTTTTGTACTGTTCACACAGTCTTCTCTTTATGTAGTAGACCCATAGAACAGCCAGATTGCTTGTCAGTGACAGTGGCAGTGTGTAGCTAGCATCCAAACACATACCAAAATTTCCAGCTGAATCTTTCTGGAAGGTTATACATTACATTGAATAAGTTGAAGTAGTAGCTTAGAAATGAAACTGTGGTGGAAACTTTCTGAATTGCTATTTAGTTTCAATAGCATGATTTTATGGAAGCCCCTTTGCCACATACTTCACAGTAGTGGAGCCTTAGTTCATAGGAAGTTTCTCTCATGTGAATATTCCTTCTGATAGGAAGAAACAAATTTACCATCCTATGAGTCAGAGTGTGAAATGTTAGATATCTTTAGCTGTTTAAATAGGTAAAGAAGCTGAAAAGAGATATGGATTGGTTAAGTTAGGTATAATTGGAAATACTGAAGTGCAGTGACAAGAGGAACAGAATTTTTGCACTGGTGATTACAGATTTATAAACATAGGATCAAACTGGTGTAATGCAGAAGTGCATTTAGTAACTGATAAGAAAACAGGAATGTGGATATGTGGGTAAACTACTTAAAACAGCATAGCAAATGGAACATAATGCCCAAGATAAACAAAAAGTAATGGTCTATCACAGTAGTACAAGTTCAAATATCTAACAGCTTTGCAGATGATGAGGAGATTGAAAGAAATGTATGACAAGGTAACAGAAATTATAGAGTATGTTAAGGAAGATGAACATTCAACTGTAATGAGGGGCTGGAATTTGATGGCAGGAAAAGAAAGAGAAGTGAAGATAGTAACAACTATGGACTGCAGGAAAGAATTGATATTGAAAGCCATCTCACAGAATTTTGCATTGAGCACAATTTAATTATCTTAGTACTCATTTTAAGAATTGGGAATGGAGGGGAAGCTTCAGTGTAAAACTAATGTTGCGCATACTCCAAGGGAATATTTCTCAATATTCACTCCCTGAGCAAAAGTACCCAGAGACCTATTACTGGACTTAACATGAGGTGTATCCATTCTTTGCTTTTATGACAGCTTTAACTCTGATGGGAACACTTTCAGCGACATGCCTGAATGTCTGTGGAGGAATAACAGTCCAATCTTCCTCAAGAGCTGGAAGCAGAGAAAGTAGTGATATTTAAAGTTGGGGTCTGCAGTGATGTCGACATTCTAACTCATCTCAAAGTTGCTCTGGGCTGGTCAGTCCATTTCAGGAAATTTATTGTCCGCAAACATTGCTTCACAGTTGCTGGTCTACCATAGGGTGCATTGTCACGCTGATACAAATGAACATTGTCTCCGAACTGTTCCTCTATTGTACACAGTATACAATGTTGTAAAATGTGTTCACATCCTTCCACATTTAGCATTTTTTAAAGTGCAATAAGGGGAACACACCCTAACCATGGAAAACATCCTCTTACCATAAGTACTCCAATGTTGGCACTATACACGATGGCAGGTAATATTCCAAAGGTATTCGTCAAACCCAGATCCTTCCATTGGCCTGCTACACCATATAACCTTGTTCATCACCCAAAATCATTCATTTCCAGTCATCTACTGACCAGTGGTATTGCTCTTTACACCAACTCAAGCATCCTGTAGCATTGGCTACAGAAATGTGTGGCCTACGAGTAGCTGCTCGACCACTGCACTCAATTCATTTTAACTCCTTATGCACAGTACCTGTGCTACCTGGACTAGTGGTAGCACTTTGGAACTCCCAAATGATTCCTTCCACTGATTTTATATGCCTTTTTTTACAACCACCCTCCACAATACTCGAGAGCTCCTATCTGTCAGTACATGGGGTCTGCCTGGTCATGGTTTAGTTGTGGTCGTCCCTTCACATTCCCACTTCACAATCACACAGCAACCAACAGTTGACTTGGGCAGCTTCAGGAGGGTGGAAACATCCCTGATAGGTTTGTTACTCAGGTGACACCCAATGACTAACCAATGCTTAAACTCAGTGAGCTCTCCTGAGGAACACATTCTGCTGTTACTGCTTGTCAGCTGAAAACACAGTACTCCCCACCTCCTTTTATACTTGGCAGGTCTACCTCTCATGATATCTAGTTGTCAATTCTGCAGTACATAAGGGTGTCAGAAAGCTTTTCGTCAGACAGTGTATATAAATTACCCACTGGATACCATCAGGCTGCTCATGAAGATGCTGTAAGTTACACAAAGAGAAGTCACAATGCTAGAAAATTGCAGTAAAGCACAGAAGACCTGCAGAGGGTCACCACTTGGTATCACAATTGACAATTAACCCTCAAAATAACAAATGTAATATATAATGCACAAATAGACAGAAAGAACCATTACTGCATGATTACACCATTGGAGAACAAACACTGGAAGCAGTCATATCCATTAAATATCTGTGAATATACATAAACCAAATGCTACAGTTGTAGAAAAAATATCCCCCTACACACCATAAGGCGGCTTGCAAAGTAAAGACGTAGATGTAAAAGGCTGAATATGAGGAAGAGACACAGAAACACCATAACACTTCAGATTGATTATATAATCACAAGACAAGGATTTAGAGACCAGATGTTAAACTGCATAATGTTTCCAGGAGTAAATGTGGACTCTCATCGCAGTTTATTAGTTATAAAATGCAATTTAAAGCTGATAAAATTGCTGGAAGGTTGGAAATTAAGGATACGGGGTCTGTATATGTTAAAAGAAATAGAGGTTGTTGTTGAGAGTTGGAACTTCGAGCAATGACTTATTATAATAACTGAAAAAAATGTGATAGAAAATTAATGAGTAGCTTTGAGAGATGAAATAGTGACAGTAGCACAAGGACAACTGTGGGAAAAAAGGTCTTGTAGGAATCCTTGCAAATATATGTGACATTTACATTGAACTGATGAAAAGAGAAAATATAAAAATGCAACAAATGACATGGAGAAATGGAACAGAGCACTGAAAGACCTAAGTCAAAACATGGCAAATGAACAGATGATATTGCCTCAACATTATCAAGTGCCAAGGGAGAACCACCCATGACCAAACTATTCCACACAGTATATATGCAACATGTGAAATACCCTCTGATTTAAAGAAGAATTTAATAATCCCATTCTGAAGAACTCAGATGCTGACAAGTGTGAATACTATCAAACCATCAGTTTGCTAAATAACTTCTTGAACTATTTAAAGAAGGATAGAATTACTGGCAGCACCCAACCTGTGAATAGATCAGTTTGAGTTTCAGAGAAAGTTAGCAACAAGCAAAGTAATACTAACTCTAAGATTAACTTAGAAGCAGATTGAATACATGCAAGCCACCATTTATAGCATTTGTAGATTTACAAAGATTTTTTGATAATGTTGACTGCAATACACTCTTCAAAATTCTGAAGTTATTAAGGATAAAATACAAGGAACAGAGGGTTTTGTACTGCCTGTACATAATCCAGAGTGCAGTTATAAGAGTCAAAGAACACAAAATGGAGTTGGGAAGTAGTTGAGAAGGGGGTGAAACAATGTTGCCACATATCTTCTATGTTAATCAGTTTGTACATACATAGAGCAAGCAGTAAAGGAAACTAAGGAAACATTTTGAAAGTGAACTGAAGTTCAGGGAGAATAAAAGAAACTTTAAAGTTTGCAAATGACATTGCAATTCTGTAATAGACACCAATGGGCTTGGAAGATCTGGTGAAAAGGTTGCATAGAATCTTAAAAGAGGTTATAGAATGAACATCGACAAAAGTGAAACAAGGGTAATGGAGTGAAACCAAATTAAATCGGGCGATGCTATTTATATTAGGAAATGAGACACTGAAAATAAAAGATGGATTTTGCTATTTGGCAGGAAAATAACAGACAAAGGCCAAAGTAATGAGATCTTGTGACAAGTACAGTGGCATTAGCAAGAAAAGTACTTCTAAAAATTAAAAAAAAACTAAATATCGGTTTAATAAGTGCTATGTATTTGTGCATGTTTTTATGTATCTGCTATTGTTTTTGAATGTCTTTATGTATTTTTATCTGTCTTTTTTGTCATCCAGCAAGAAAAGTACTTCTGAAAATTAAAAAAAACTAAATATAAATTTAATAAGTGCTATGTATTTTCAAAATTATTTATCTGGAAAGTAGCCTTATATGGAAGTGAAATGCAGACAATACACAATACAAAAGGAAATAAAAGCTTTTGAAATGTGGTCTACAGAAGAATGCTGGATATTTAATGGGTGGATCAGGTAACTTACGGGGAAGTGCTGCACAGGGGAGAAAAGTTATTTATGGCACTGCTTTACTTGAAAGGAAGGGATCAGTTGAGATGAAACATACTTTAGCATCGAGGAATAATCAATATAATTATGGAGGGAAGTGTAAGGGGTAAAGATTGTGATGAGGAGACCAATGCTTGATGACTGTAAGTAAGTTCAAGTGGACACGGATTGCAGTAGTTATGAAGAGATGAAGAGTCTTGCAGAGAACAGATTGGTACAGAGAGCAGAACAATCTTTGGACTAAGATCGCAACAACACCAATTGTGTTGAGTTGAAATGGTTTACAAGAAAGTGTGTGTGTGTGTGTGTGTTTTCTTTTCCGAAGGAGACTTTGGCCAAAAAGTAAATGTGTAATAGTCTTTTCATTGTGCTTGTCCGCAACTCAACATGTCATCTTTGTGGTGAATAGCTATCTATCCTTTCCTTATATTGCTGATATTCCAGTCTGGAGTTTCCATTGTTTAACAATGATATAACTCACCAATATATGAGCCGGGCTGCCACTTTGCCCTGTAATAAAATATAGTAACTACATCAATTGCATTATCAGTAAAAAATAAAAACAATCTAGAATCAAGGTCAAGTGCCACCTTGGTCACAACACATGAACAGTTGACAGCAGCTCTCAGGAGATGATACCTCTAGTAATTTAGAACATGGTCTTAGAGCTTTTTACTGATAATGCAACTGATGTAAAAGCTGTAGTGTATTACAGTCCAAAGTTGCAGCCCAGTTCATATACTGATCAGTTACAATTGTTAAACAATGGAGACTCCAGGTTGAAATATCAACATTATAAGGAAAAGATGTGGATTGGGGCTAAGAAATGAAAGAGGAAGCCACCTGGTAGAATTTTGCACAGAGCACAACTTAATCATAGCTAACACTTGGTCTAAGAATCATGATAGAAGATTGTATACATGGAAGAACACTGGAGATACTAAAAGGTATCAGATAGATTATATAATGGTAAGACAGAGATTTAGGAACCAGGTTTTAAATTGTAAGACATTTCCAGGGGCAGATGTGGACTCTGACCACAATCTATTGGTTATGACCTGTAGATTAAAACTGAAGAAACTGCAAAAAGGTGGGAATTTAAGGAGATGGGACCTGGATAAACTGAAAGAACCAGAGGTTGTACAGAGTTTCAGGGAGAGCATAAGGGAACAATTGACAGGAATAGGGGAAAGAAATACAGCAGAAGAGGAATGGGTAGCTTTGAGGGATGAAGTAGTGAAGGCCGCAGAGGATCAAATAGGTAAAAAGACGAGGGCTAGTAGAAATCCTTGGGTAACAGAAGAAATATTGAATTTAATTGATGAAAGGAGAAAATATAAAAATGCAGTAAATGAAGCAGGCGAAAAGGAATACAAACGTCTCAAAAATGAGATCGACAGGAAGTGCAAAATGGCTAAGCAGGGATAGCTAGAGGACAAATGTAAGGATGTAGAGGCTTTTCTCACTAGGGGTAAGATAGATACTGCCTACAGGAAAATTAAAGAGACCTTTGGAGATAAGAGAACCACTTGTATGAACATCAAGAGCTCAGATGGTAACCCAGTTCTAAGCAAAGAAGGGAAAGCAGAAGGGTGGAAGGAGTATATAGAGGGTCTATACAAGGGCAATGTACTTGAGGGCAATATTATGGAAATGGAAGAGGCTGTAGATGAAGATGAAATGGGAGATACGATACTGCGTAAAGAGTTTGACAGAGCACTGAAAGACCTGAGTCGAAACAAGGCCCCCGGAGAAGACAACATTCCATTGGAACTACTGACGGCCTTGGGAGAGCCAGTCCTGACAAAACTCTACCATCTAGTGAGCAAGATGTATGAAACAGGTGAAATACCCTCAGACTTCAAGAAGAATATAATAATTCCAATCCCAAAGAAAGCAGGTGTTGACAGATGTGAAAATTACCGGACAATCAGTTTAATAATCCACAGCTGCAAAATACTAACACGAATTCTTTACAGACGAATGGAAAAACTAGTAGAAGCCAGCCTCGGGGAAGATCAGTTTGGATTCCGTAGAAATACTGGAACACGTGAGGCAATACTGACCTTACGACTTATCTTAGAAGAAAGATTAAGGAAAGGCAAACCTACGTTTCTAGCATTTGTAGACTTAGAGAAAGCTTTTGACAATGTTGACTGGAATACTCTCTTTCAAATTCTAAAGGTGGCAGGGGTAAAATACAGGGAGCGAAAGGCTATTTACAATTTGTACCGAAACCAGATGGCAGTTATAAGAGTCGAGGGACATGAAAGGGAAGCAGTGGTTGGGAAGGGAGTAAGACAGGGTTGTAGCCTCTCCCCGATGTTATTCAATCTGTATATTGAGCAAGCAGTAAAGGAAACAAAAGAAAAATTCGGAGTAGGTATTAAAATCCATGGAGAAGAAATAAAAACTTTGAGGTTCGCCGATGACATTGTAATTCTGTCAGAGACAGCAAAGGACTTGGAAGAGCATTTGAACGGAATGGATGGTGTCTTGAAGGGAGGCTATAAGATGAACATAAACAAAACAGTCCTAGCTGCTGGAGACGGCGGTCGTGTGTGTGGGATGTGTGTTTGAATGAATGTGTGTGTGTGTGTTCTTTTCTGAAGGAGACTTTGGCCAAAAGCTAAATGTGTAATAATCTTTTTATTGTGCTTGTGTGCAACTCAACATGTCATCTTTGTGGTGAGTGGCAATCTATCTTTTCCTTGTTGTTGTTGTGGTCTTCAGTCCTGAGACTGGTTTGATGCAGCTCTCCATGCTACTCTATCCTGTGCAAGCTTCTTCATCTCCCAGTACCTACTGCAACCTACATCCTTCTGAATCTTCTTAGTGTATTCATCTCTTGGTCTCCCTCTACGATTTTTACCCTCCATGCTGCCCTCCAATACTAAATTGGTGATCCCTTGATGCCTCAGAACATGTCCTACCAACCGATCCGTTCTTCTGGTCAAGTTTTGCCACAAACTTCTCTTCTCCCCAATCCTATTCAATACTTCCTCATTAGTTATGTGATCTACCCATCTAATCTTCAGCATTCTTCTGTAGCACCACATTTCGAAAGCTTCTATTCTCTTCTTGTCCAAACTATTTATCGTCCATGTTTTACTTCCATACATGGCTACACTCCATACAAATACTTTCAGAAATGACTTCCTGACACTTACATCTATACTCGATGTTAACAAATTTCTCTTCTTCAGAAATGCTTTCCTTGCCATTGCCATTCTACATTTTATATCCTCTCTACTTCGACCATCATCAGTTATTTTGCTCCCCAAATAGCAAAACTCCTTTACTACTTTAAGTGTCTCATTTCCTAATCTAATTCCCTCAGCAACACCCGACTTAATTCGACTACATTCCATTATCCTCATTTTGCTTTTGTTGATGTTCATCTTATATCCTCCTTTCAAGACACTGTCCATTCCATTCAACTGCTCTTCCAAGTCCTTTGCTGTCTCTGACAGAATTACAATGTCATCGGCGAACCTCAAAGTTTTTATTTCTTCTCCATGGATTTTAATACCTACTCCGAATTTTTCTTTTGTTTCCTTTACTGCTTGCTCAATATACAGATTGAATAACATCGGGGAGAGGCTACAGCCCTGTCTTACTCCCTTCCCAACCACTGCTTCCTTTCATGTCCGTCGACTCTTATAACTGCCATCTGGTTTCTGTACAAATTGTAAATAGCCTTTCGCTCCCTGTATTTTACCCCTGCCACCTTTAGAATTTGAAAGAGAGTATTCCTGTCAACATTGTCAAAAGCTTTCTCTAAGTCTACAAATGCTAGAAACGTAGGTTTGCCTTTCCTTAATCTTTCTTCTAAGATAAGTCGTAAGGTCAGTATTGCCTCACGTGTTCCAGTGTTTCTACGGAATCCAAACTGATCTTCCCTGAGGTTGGCTTCTATTAGTTTTTCCATTCATCTGTAAAGAATTCGTGTTAGTATTTTGCAGCTGTGACTTATTAAACTGATGGTTCGGTAATTTTCACATCTGTCAACACCTGCTTTCTTTGGGATTGGAATTATTATATTCTTCTTGAAGTCTGAGGGTATTTCGCCTGTTTCATACATCTTGCTCACCAGATGGTAGAGTTTTGTCAGGACTGGCACTCCCAAGGCCGTCAGTAGTTCCAATGGAATGTTGTCTACTCCGGGGGCCTTGTTTCGACTCAGGTCTTTCGGTGCTCTGTCAAACTCTGCACTCAGTATCGTATCTCCCAGTTTATCTTCATCTACATCCTCTTCCATTTCCATAATATTGTCCTCAAGTACATCGCCCTTGTATAGACCCTCTATATACTCCTTCCACCTTTCTGCTTTCCCTTCCTTGCTTAGAACTGGGTTTCCATCTGAGCTCTTGATATTCATACAAGTCGTTCTCTTATCTCCAAAGATCTCTTTAATTTTCCATCTAACACATTCATTTCCCCCTATGCCATTTGTGCCACAATGGAACACTGCTTCATCTTTCTGCACCAGTCCTGAAAAGTACCTCTTAGTCGAGCTAAAACCCAATCTCACATCTGCTTCCTTAAACACTGCCTAAACCACAGAATCCCCCACAATGACCTAACCTTGAAATTCATCTCTCTGAATCCCACCCCTCCTTTCACAATGACCTTCATCTTTTCAGATTCTACCAGTCTGTGGCACTCACGAACCTGGTACTGCAAAAACACATCTCCATGGTACAGGCATCTCAGTATTGCTTCTACTCCCTTTGCAAGATACTGCTACTGTACAATCCCTACCACATACAACATATCTCTGAAATTGAATCCCTTGCTCTCGAGCACCTGGAGAAGAATTCCAGACACATCCTCCATAACTTATCCAACCTGCTGGCATTCTACTGTCGCCTTACGGTACCACTCTCCAATCTTTATCCTACCCACAGTGCTTTTCCTTACGAGCCCCTCATAGCACCCAGACCCTATATACTGACCTTTCCAAATCACGAGCCGAAGAATTTCTGGAAAATGGTTGTTAACATTTGCACTGAAGCACTCAGCTCCACAGAAGTTTCATGCCTGTCCAAAGGTCTCACCTCAGCCCTATACCCAAATTTAACCACGTTGGACTTGTCAAAGACTCTCCTTTTCCCAATCCCTGCAATGGCAATTCTTCTTTGCCACTGTTTCCTCCAACCAAATCCCAACATTGAACCCTACCTCTCCCATTTCATAGCACCATCCAACTGTGATTCTCCCTTCCTCCCTCTCTCCTAACTACCACTTGGTCACCTTCCAGGAATTCCTTACATCTGACTTGGCCTCACCACCCTTCCCCAGGTTTCTTCCAAAAAACACCAACCATTCAGCAGATGAAAGTACTGCCATACGCAACTTCAAAACAAATCCTGACCTAATCATTCAGCCTGCAGACAAAGGTACCACCACTGTCATTATGAACTGTAGTGACTAACTGGTAGAAGGCCTTTGCCAGTTATCTGACTCCTCCACCTCTAAACTCTGCTAGACTGATCCCATCCCAGAAGTCCAACATCACCTCCAACCCCTGTTTAAAGCCTTAGGCCCTTCCCAGAACCTCTCCTGTGAATCCATTCTCCACTTCGCCCCTATGATACCCTACATACGCACCTTCTGCATTCTACTCAAAACCCAAAAAACACAAGAAGCCATGATGCCCTACTGTAGCTGGTTATTGTGCCCCCATGGAAATAATTTTGGCCCTCACTGAACAATACCTCCAACCAACTGCCAAATATCTAGCCTTGCATCAATTATACCAACCACTTCCTCCACTGACTCTCCACCTCTCTCCCATCTGCTTCATCTGGTTTTCCTCAACTCAGTATGCCAATTTCCTGGATGCTGACCCCCTTCTCTCTGATGGCTCCATCTGCACCTCTATCCATAGTGAACTGACCAACCACAAACAGCATCTGCATTTTGATATCTGTCATCCCTTCTAAATCACACAATCCCTCTCGCAGAGCCACCCAAGAATGACGTATCTGCAGTGACGGACTCCACTGCCCAGTACGCTGAAGGTCTCATGAAGGCCTTCACAAACAGGCATCATCCTCCAGACCTATTCCACAAACAAATCTCTAGTGTTGTTTCCCCAGACACCCCCAATCGTCCCACCACCCAAAAGAACCAGCTACAAAGGAGTGCCCCCACAGGAATCATATACCTGTGGAAGACCCAGCTGCAAGGCCCGCCCAATCCATCCACCCAGCACTTCCTATTCAAGTCCTGCACCAAGCTTATCCCATCTGAACAGAAGCCAGGGCACCTGTGAAAGTAGACATGTCATATCCCAGCTCAGCTGTAATCATTGCACAACTTTTTATATTTGTATGTCTATCAACCAGCTGTCCACCAGGATGACGGGCCACAGACAAACTGTGGCCAACAGCAAAGTAGACTTCCCTGTGGCACAACATGCTGCTGAACATAATAGGCTTGATTTTAATGGCTGGTTCACAACCTGTGCCATCTGGATCCTCCTCTCTGCCACCAGCTTTTCTGAAATGCACAGATGGGAGTTATCCTTACAACACATTTTCCACTACTGGAATTATCCTGACCTCAACCTACAGTAACTTACTGCCCTCGCACCTTCCATCCCACAGTTTCCACCCCCCTCTGATCTATTATCTTCTCTCTATTCACATCCACTCAACCTAATTGTGCACTGACCTCTGTCAACACACCCACCTGTCTTTCCCCTTTTCCACTCTCTGCCCCCCCCCCCTTCCCCTCCCCACCTCCCTGCCCCATAACCTTCCGATGCTGTGCCTGGTGGAAACCTTGTCATGCCCCCATCTAGTCCCTGCATGCTCTGCCATACAATGCTCTTCTCTCCCTCTACCTGTACCCTGCTATTCCTCCTTGTTCCCTGTCCCTTCCAGGTTGCTGCTTTTGTTCAATGTGACAGTTACATTCCAGTCCGAGCTGCCAGAGATGGCAGTCATGTGCATGAGGTGTGCTGACTGAGTGTGAATGACTGTGTGTGTGTGTTTCCTTTTCTGAATAAGGTTTTGGCCGAAAGCTTTTCATCATGCCTGTGTGCAGCTCAACATGTTATCTTTACAGTTACTAGCACTTTTTCTTATATTGAAGTTACAATTGTCAAATGTTTTCATTACATGAATTTAGGAAATAAATCAATATTTAATATTTCGTAAAGAACTTTTGTTATCTGATGATAAACAGGCATTTTACTACCCCTGAAAATTATTAATAAAAAGCTTGAAATTGCACCAGTGTCTTTGGGGATGATAAAGTTTTAAATTAAAAGTGGGCAGACATTTGAGTTATTCTACATAACCTTGAGTGAATGTCAGTTATTTGAATTTGATGGAAACCTCACCAAACAAACTCATCACTGTGGGAAAAGGCTACACAGTCATTTAAGTAGTGTGGTAGGTAGCTAATTCTGGATAAATAAACTAATGGAGAACCTGGCTGATACTCGAGCCTCCTCTGCATTGGTGGGCAGCTCTAAGGTGTTAAGCAATGTGATGTGTGTCACCACTGTGCCAGAATGGGTGGTGGGAGTAGTGGTGAACACGAATATGGGTCATCACAAATTTTGATGGACAGATCATCAGTGCAATGGTCCATGATGTTGAGTGTAAACACTGCACATGGTGATGTCTGAAGGTGTAGTCAGAAAGTGTCAAATGATGGAGAGTTGTCGTCACACACACTGCATGATGATTCACTGTTAGTGCTTTTGGAGCATGAGATGGAGTGAGAATCACTTGTTGCCTCTTCATCAAAGGGCTCAGTTGGGCTGGGGGTGTGATCCAGTAGAAGCAGTGCACAGGTTATTGCCAGATGATTTCACTGAGTCACACACACTCAATGTCCATAAGGGCTTGATCCTGTATACTGATAACATCTGGCATCCTGTGAGCTTGCAGTGGTGGAGTCAACATGGCCGAATGTGCCTGATATACATGAGCCATTTGCATCATGCAGTAGAGATGCTGTCTGGATACATGGAGATAAACTGGTGTCTGAGAAAGTCCATACCAAGCACCGGTCCATTGATATCGGTGACATGAAATGTCCACGTAAATTTCAGGCCTGGCATAAGGTAGATTGGAGGTCAGCTGCCACAACCATGCTGATTTGAGACTTGTTAGCTGAGGATAGCATGAGTTTGAATCTTAAAAATGTGGTCAGATATGCAGAATCTCTCACTTGAGTCGGAGCAAACACTCAGTGGAAGATGTTTGACAAGGCACTGTGTGGGATTGTTGGGCACAGGGGCACCTACACTGGCCCAAGAGTGAAGTTTGGGGATGCACATGATGTATGGCATTTCCTTGCTGGATTGAAAAACATGGTATGAAACCAGCAGAGTGGGCAGACTGGGTGAGAGGTGTTGCAGGTATTATGTTTGCCTCTGTTGAGCTTTGATGGAAGTGTGCCATGTGTTTGGTGTTGGCTTGAGCTGGAATCAGTGTCTGTCAGCAATCCAGTAGAGGCATTGCACACAGGTTATTGCCAGATGACTGCACTGAGTCACACACACTCTTCAAGCATACTCCCACCCAATCATTGCTACCCAGGTGGAAGGATAGCATGACCTTGAGTAAATGAAGCAGGTGTTGTACACTGTTCCTGCTATTGATGACTGGGAAAGGTTAAACCCATCACATGTTGCGTAGAGGGGGAGAGTGCTGTTGGCAACTTTGGCATCAAAATAACCAAAGGTGTTGGGCAGTGGCAGTAGCTGTCTATGGCAGATGATCCAGAACACTTGGTCCACGAGGGAAAGTTTGATATCCAGAGGGTCAGACTAGAATGAAAGGAGCCATAACTGTAGTTGATGAGGATGTCTGACAAGTCACAGTGTCCACAGTGCAATGTCTGGCACGATCACAGAGTCAACTTGGATCTGCAACTGGCACCAGAGTTGTGACAGAGTTTGGGGTCCCAGATCTTCATCACAAGTCATATGATGAATGGCCTCTTCAGGAGCATGTGACAGCTGTTCAATAACACTAGTTTGAGCAGTGATGTATGTACGATGGGTGGGAGAGCAAAGCACCAAATCACTGATGAGGCACTGTAGATGTGCAGATGAAGTATGTGTCATTGGTGCTGATGCTATGGCTGTTGTCTACCAATGCAAACCACATCTTTGGTTTGTCTTTCTGCAGCAGCAGCAGTTTCAGGAGTCAGCCAATAAAAACATGCTGTTAAGCGAAAGATGAGCTGACGAATCATGAGGCACAGACAGTGATGGGGAGGATTGTACAATGGCAGAACTACAATCTCGATTGAATACGACATGCAGGGTCTGTGTTCAGATCGATGCGTTGCCTGAGGTCCCAGTGGATAAGGCAAGGCGGCAGCCACACAAGGTGCATGATGCAGTCGACACGTGGTCGGCCAGTGTGGAAGAGATGAACGTGGTCGTCCAAAAGAGTGGCAGTAGGTGTGCATGCAGAGTGAGTCTCTGGTACAGGGTGTTGCCCAGTGTCTCTGTGGGGGAGGGGAAAGGGGGACAATGAAAACCTTGGAAGCATTGTGGAATGGATGGCACATGCATGGGGCTGACCGGTGTGAATGTGCCAGCTGTAAGTGACAGAGAGTATGGTGGAATATGCACAAAGAGTGGATCTGGTGGTCATATGACACACTGTGGTATAGTGTGTGGGTAGCAATCCGATGTATGCTGACCACGAAACACTGGTGGTGATGCATGTTGCACATTTACACAATACATGATAATGTCAGGTTTCATAGGCACATAATAATGATACTGGGCACACTAGGGTCAGCATAACATGGAGTGAATGAAGCAGATGGTGTACAATGTCTCTGCCATTGAGGTCTGGGATAAGTTAAATCCATCATGTGTTGTGTAGATGAATGTGCCTCTTGCATCAGTGTTAGCTCTTGGGCTTCACAGTCGAAGTCTAAAGTTGGTATGGATAGCATGGAATGCAGATCACTGGACTTCAGGCAATCCATTGATTATAACAAACGATGCCACAGAACATACAATCGTCAATATAATGCATGGAAATGTGGGGTCACTAATGTGGTTAATTCAGTCACTGTCATCAATAGTTGGATAAGAGAACTACTGAAATGGCTAAATGCAAAAATATTTTATATTAGTTGAATATTACAGACACAAAAACACATGCACAGAGTGACATGAAGTAACACAGACTGAAATCAGGGAACATAGTCACATAGTACATGTTGGTGACAAAGGTAATGTTTGGCAGACAATAATCACCACATGTGTAATAATTTTTTATTTCATACTGTCCAGCTCTGTTTACCTTCACCCACATTCCAAGGTGAAATATCTACCTACTTCTTGAAACTGATCTTTTTCTGTTAAAAATTTCCCATTTTTCAGGACAAAGAATCTATATGATATGAAACCTTATCCATTTTTACATGTTTCACTTTATTGTCAGTATTAAGTGGTCTGCTACCAAAGAGCAAAATTATTTTAAAAATGATTATAATTTCATTTTGGGATATTCCTAGTCATGTAGACAAATTACTGTACTATGCTTGTGCAGGTGCAAGTGCATGAAGGAATTTATGATTAAACACACAAGTATAAAAGCCAAAATCTACTATGCGTGATATCCAAACATTGGCATTTACCTGGTGGTGCAAGAGCTCGGAAAAATCTTGTAACACAAACTGTTTTGCCACTAATATCTGTAACCAAAGTCTTAACTTTTCGATGTGGAAATTCAGCCAACATTTGCTCTTCCCATTTCTCTAAGTGTTCCTGAACATGTGGCAGCTCAGTACTTTCTAGCTTCTCCTGCACAGTCAAAATGATATGTTGCATACGTACACATCTTAGTAGTAAATATAGGCTGACAGATGTACACTGAGATTACATTATATACCCTACATAATTACTGAAAATTAAGCAGTGTATGAATTGCACCTTGTGAAATTGCAAGTCTAATACTGTTCACCTCAAAATACACATCTTACAGGGCAGAAGCTTATAATGATCTACAAAAATACAGATTTCTGTCTGTAAAATGGAGTACAATCATGGAATACTGCTACAGCCTGAGTGTCGTATGGCATGACTTACTGGCTAGTCAATGATTGGCAATACACAGCTCTTAGTTTCAATTTCAATGTTCTGCCAAAGTGATATTTTAGAATAATGATTTCAGAAACATTCTAAGAGTACTGAAAAATACAAGAAACTTATTGTTGGTAACATTTATGGATATTTAATAAATGCTACATTGTGTGTTAACAGAACAACTCTCTTCAAGAGTCAGTTCAGGTAGGTCTCTTTTTCATTTGCATGCCTAATAAATCTCCTTTTTCCATTAGCATACACTTTCATTGATTATTGTGATTGGCCCAACACATTATTTTGTTTTGTAATGCACTACTGCCACATGGAAAATATAGCATGCTCAAATACATCCAACTGAATCATCATAACATATAATTATAATTATTCAATGATGTATTCAAATCATCATATAAAATTTCCAGGCAGATTAAAACTGGGACTCAAATCAGGAGCTTTACCCTTCATGAGGAATGCTCTTATCAACTAAGTAATTCAGGCACGACTCTTGCAGATCAACCCTGACAGCTTCCCTTCTGCAGCACTTCTTTACTACTTTCCAAACTTCTCCTGCATATCTTGCAGGATTAACATGCCTGGGAGAAACGATATTTCATAACAGTGCACACTGTGCTGCACAGTGAAATTTCATTCTGTAAATCATTACATACTTGAACAGTAGAAATTATATAAATCAGAGCTGCATTTAAGTGCCACACATAGAGCTGATTGCTAAGCACGCATCACGAAACCTGTGGACCTATTTGAACTCTCCAATGCTTTATTTCAATAGTCATTGTACTAAATTACTTGTTCACTTTATCCTTGATTAATGTATGTCACTCTAGGCTATGCTTTCTGCTGATTTGTTTAATACATTGATGCTGAAGTCTTCTGAATTGTTACTTTCCTCTTCAAACTTTATATTTTGACCTCTCTGCTGGGATCTTGTGTGCGCTTACAAAAGTTATTTTTTTTAATACAAAAAAAGAAGTAGAGTTTGTGTGTGAAAATCTCCAGAATGCCAATATTGTTGGGTAAATACTGAAAGAGAGGCGGGAGGGGGGGTATTATCAAAACATTGTTGTTGTCATGCCAACAAAGTTGTTTAAATTCATTGTGCACTGTGGCTGTGCTATTGAAATTGCACTCATATGTGGAGATTTCAAGTGCTGTCTGTATTTTCCTTCTATAAATATTATGTGTTTTGGGCAACACCAATATGTTATTAAAATCTATATCCTAGTTACATTCTTTTCCATCTGCATGTTTTACACTTTCTTTTAAATGTGTGTACCATTCGTCTAATATGTCCTACATTAATTTTCCTATCTTGACACTTGATAATATTTCAGCTAGCTTTTGGGATAGGTATTGGGTGACTGACCTTAGTAATTTATATGTCAGAAAGTGATGCCGTAATGCCCACAATAAGATTTGCTTACTTTATTTTGCTTCATTTTGTACAATGTATGATCCTTTTACTCCCATTTTAAATAACATTTTAAATACAAAACATTTGAATCAAATTGGAACCATTACTTTTTTTGGCTGTTGTGCAGTTAAGTCTGACACTGATTTATCCAGCATAAATTACCATTAATAATTAATACTGAAAAAATTAGAAGAAGAAAACTATCTTATCTGTAAGAGGAAATGGTATATTGTTACAAGAGTTAAGCAAGGTAATGGTGTCAGTTTAGAAGAACGGATGTTAAAACTGATGTAGTTCACAACAGGTAAAAACTTTAGCAGTGGCTATTAGATTTGTGAATTTGGTGAGATTATCAGCTTCTCATTAGTACTGTACTTGTGATAGTTTCACAAGGATTCTTCACCTGGATCTTTCCTACCAACAACAGCTTCTCTTAATTGTGCAGGTGGGAACTCTCCCAGCAATATATCCTACATTCACATAACTCCACCAACCCACTCACAGTCTTTTTACTTCTCTTTCTCTCCTTTTCCACCCCCCCCCCCTCCCCCCCTGTCAACATCTATTCTCCCGACTGCTCCCACAAACAGCACTACTGCCCCCCCCCCCCCCCCCGAACCCTGCTCTCCCTTTCCCACCACACCTCACCCTCCTTACCCTCACCAGCCAGACTGCTTCTCCCATCACGCGCAGTTGCTCACAGTGTACCCTCGGCAGCCATAGACAGCGGTCATATGTTTGTAAGCTGCATTTACATTAATGTGTGTGTGTGTGTGTGTGTGTGTGTGTGTGTGTTTAAGGTCATTCACAAAATTACATTATCAGTTATGAAGACAGGATTAGATTAGCTAGAGCATACAAGATCCATTTAAGCACTCATTCTTCCCACACTCCAACTGTTGCTGGAATGGAAAAAACCTAAGTATGTGATAGGATGTGAAGTACTCTCTGCCATACGCTTTACAGAGGTTTGCAGAGTATAAATGTAGGTGTAGATTGTGGGCTTCTTTACTAATTACTACAACTGAGTAACAATGCTTCACAAATAAAAATAATAACAGTAAAATAAATATCGAAATACATTGGGGATAAATTAACCTTGTTATCATGTGACTACATGACTTATTGGATGAAAATAAGTGCAGTTAGTGTCACATCGAATGAAACAACAGACATGTATACCAGACCAAACAGTTCTTATACAAAATGATGAAACAACATTCAGAGTACTAACTTATTGTAACTCCTGAAATCACCAATCAGTACGGTCACAACAAGATACGGATAATAACTGTGAATTTGTCTGGTAGCAGCCACACACTACCTTGCCTTCTGCTCCAAAAGAAGGAGTAAGCACTTCTAAAAGTTATAAACTGTCTCTTTTAAGATGAAAAAAAGATTCAAACTCAGTATTAAGAGGTTTGGTTTCTGTATGGAACATAAAATATGAGAGTGATCGAACATTCTGAAACACGCTTAACTGAGTTAGGAGATATCATATGTAGCTGTTGTAATATTTAAATTTTTTAAAGGTGAAGTATCTCAGTTTACTTAAATGTGATGCATTTTAAAGATTGACAATATCTAAACTTTTATCAATGTACATGCTACTGTTGTCAATATATATTTATGAGTGATCACAAAGTTTTAATATCATCCCAAAAGAAGATACATTCTTTCTTTGTTTTGCAGCTACAAGTCAGCAATCGTGGTACACATTGGAATCCCCATACAGCAGTATTGCAACTTATTGTTAGAGAAGCCAAACAAAATAATGCAGGTCACTCATATAGTAATTTCTTTTCTGTGATGCAGACATTTCAATTGTGGTCAAACAAGTCTGAATAATGAAGAAGAAAGCAGCAGATCTTCTTTCTGTGAAGAACTGGGAAACACATGAAACATGGAGGCTCTGGTCGTCAAAGACCAGTGTATCACAACTGAGGAGATAGCAGGAAAAGTGAAAATCAGTCACATAGCAGTTTTCATCATCTCATAGGATGTGCTGAATGTGATAAAAGTTGCTGCTTACTGCATTATCAACTGCTCATACCCATTCAAAAACCCATTAAACCAAGGCAGTAGCGGAAATGATGTAGTTGTTTCAATCCAGATGATTTAGTTATCTGCCTAACCACTGTGGTTGAATGCTGGATGTATGACCATGGCTCTGAGACAGAGAAGCAAAGCAAACAGTGGAAACATGTGGTTTCAGCACCACCAAAAAGGAAAAAGGCCCAACTCATTGGACAATATGATGCTGAGTGTTTTTTGGGTCTGTTGTGATCTTAGTTATAATGTTCATAAGGGGCAGTAGAGCATACTACCACAATTTCTTGACAGGGTCACTGGAGGTTGGCAAAATTAAACATAATCGAAAGTTTCCAAGGAGGTGTTTCTGTTCCATGGTAATGTCTCAGCTCATTCTTCCCAGGAGACTGACACACATGCTGCTTCCTTGGGCTATCAAATTTTGCCTCATCACTGTATATTCTCCTGCTGTGACACCCAGTGACCTCTTCTTCTTTCCTCTGATGAAGAAACCATTACAAAAGACCCATTTCCAAAATGATGATGAAATTATTTTAGAGGTGGAATGTTCCCTACAGTACGAAAATGCAGACTTCTACAATCAAGGTTTCCACCACGTCATCCAGCATTATGAAAAAAGTGTTACATTGGAGGATGAGCATGTAGAGGAAGACTAATATCATCAGCAGGTTTCAAGGTCATAGTTTGAATTATTTGGAGTGATAATTCATACTTCATGACTACATCTTACAGGGTCTTATGATTTGTTTTAACAACTACGCTGTAAGTCACTGTTATGCAGATATGTTACACAATGCAAAAACATCTGAAACTACAATTAGGTCACCTGAAGTATACAACTAAACATTTCCAATGACAAACTGTATCTGCAACTGGTAAAAATAGACTTATAATTCTCTACAATCTATATAAATAAAAATGTAAATGTTCGTTTGTTTAAATCTTAAGTCTCTGAAAGTTCTTCAATGATTCCTTTCACATTTTTGGACAACATTACATTCGAACATGTGCATGTTTTATATACCTACTGGAATGTCACATCCAATATACACTCCTGGAAATTGAAATAAGAACACCGTGAATTCATTGTCCCAGGAAGGGGAAACTTTATTGACACATTCCTGGGGTCAGATACAGCACATGATCACACTGAGAGAACCACAGGCACATAGACACAGGCAACAGAGCATGCACAATGTCGGCACTAGTACAGTGTATATCCACCTTTCGCAGCAATGCAGGCTGCTATTCTCCGATGGAGACGATCGTAGAGATGCTGGATGTAGTCCTGTGGAACGGCTTGCCATGCCATTTCCACCTGGCACCTCAGTTGGACCAGCGTTCGTGCTGGATGTGCAGACCGCGTGAGACGACGCTTCATCCAGTCCCAAACATGCTCAATGGGGGACAGATCCGGAGATCTTGCTGGCCAGGGTAGTTGACTTACACCTTCTAGAGCACATTGGGTGGCACGGGATACATGCGGACGTGCTTGTCCTGTTGGAACAGCAAGTTCCCTTGCCGGTCTAGGAATGGTAGAACGATGGGTTCGATGACGGTTTGGATGTACCGTGCACTATTCAGTGTCCCCTCGACGATCACCAGTGGTGTACGGCCAGTGTAGGAGATCGCTCCCCACACCATGATGCCGGGTGTTGGCCCTGTGTGCCTCGGTCGTATGCAGTCCTGATTGTGGCGCTCACCTGCACGGCGCCAAACACGCATACGACCATCATTGGCACCAAGGCAGAAGCGACTCTCATCGCTGAAGACGACACGTCTCCATTCGTCCCTCCATTCACGCCTGTCGCCACACCACTGGAGGCGGGCTGCACGATGCTGGGGCGTGAGCGGAAGACGGCCTAACGGTGTGCGGGACCATAGCCCAACTTCATGGAGACAGTTGCGAATGGTCCTCGCCGATATCCCAGGAGCAACAGTGTCCCTAATTTGCTGGGAAGTGGCGGTGCGGTCCCCTACGGCACTGCGTAGGATCCTACGGTCTTGGCGTGCATCCGTGTGTCGCTGCGGTCCGGTCCCAGTTCGACGGGCACGTGCACCTTCCGCCGACCACTGGCGACAACATCGATGTACTGTGGAGACCTCACGCCCCACGTGTTGAGCAATTCGGCGGTACGTCCACCCGGCCTCCCGCATGCCCACTATACGCCCTCGCTCAAAGTCCGTCAACTGCACATACGGTTCACGTCCACGCTGTCGCGGCATGCTACCAGTGTTAAAGACTGCGATGGAGCTCCGTATGCCACGGCAAACTGGCTGACACTGACGGCGGCGGTGCACAAATGCTGCGCAGCTAGCGCCATTCGACGGCCAACACCGCGGTTCCTGGTGTGTCCGCTGTGCCGTGCGTGTGATCATTGCTTGTACAGCCCTCTCGCAGTGTCCGGAGCAAGTATGGTGGGTCTGACACACCGGTGTCAATGTGTTCTTTTTTCCATTTCCAGGAGTGTATAAGCATATGTGTAATAGTTATAAGGGAAATCTTAAAAATGTAAATGTTAGTTCAAAATCTTATATCTCCAAAAGTTATTCACCAACTTCTTCAAAATTTTGACACAATGTTTCATTCAAATACATGAATTTTTATATACCTAGTTTTTATATATATAATAGAGGGAAACATTCCACGTAGGAAAAATATATCTAAAAACAAAGATGATGTGACTTACCAAACGAAACCGCTGGCACGTCGATAGACACACAAACAAACACAAACATACACACAAAATTCAAGCTTTCGCAACAAACTGTTGCCTCATCAGGAAAGAGGGAAGGAGAGGGAAAGACGAAAGGATGTGGGTTTTAAGGGAGAGGGTAAGGAGTCATTCCAATCCCGGGAGCGGAAAGACTTACCTTAGGGGGAAAAATGGACGGGTATACACTCGCACACACACACATATCCATCCACACATATACAGACACAAGCAGACATATTTGGTCTTTATATATATATATGGGAAATATTGTTAAGAAAAATCTCAGAAAGTACGTGATCGATTTACTTCAAATTTTTACAGGGTACTGAAATAAATGCGTTAAACATTGTTAGCAAACAGGAACATTGTTGCAATAACAGCAAACAAGGATCCAGATCAGAGAGAGAGGGGACAGATATAGACAGTGGATTGGAAGCAAATGAGCATAGAAAACAGAAAGCAGGAGATGGACAGAGAGAGGGGGGAGAAGGTGATAGACAGAGCAAGGTGACAGGAAGTGATGGAAAGAGAGAGGAGAAAGGAAGAGGAGATGGAGAAACAGATGGGGAAGAGGAAATAGACATAGATGGAGGTGGGAGGAAGAGGTGTGTGTGGAGGGGATTAGGACAGATATCCAATAATATCCAATTCCCATTCATAGTAGAAATGTGTGCTTTCCATTTTCTTTCTTTTCCATTTAACAAGGCTGGGCCACAGCATCACATGGTCAGTAACAACTAGGAATAATATATAATGGCAGAATATATGTACATATGTCCAGCATCTTCTCCTAAACCAATAAATCAATTTCAACAAAATTAAGTATGTAACAGCTTAATTAAAAAACCAGTATTGGCACTCGGGGGAAAGGGGGAGGGAGATACAACTCACATAGGTCTGGAGCTATTGATGAAAAACTGTTTTTTTCAGCCTCTTGCATGTAGGCAGCTATGCACTGCAGGCATGTTGTGTGGCGATACTGGTCTGTCTTACTGACATCTACATCTACATTTATACTCTGCAAGCCACCCAACGGTGTGTGGCGGAGGGCACTTTACGTGCCACTGTCATTACCTCCCTTTTCTGTTCCAGTCGCGTATGGTTCGCAGGAAGAACGACTGTCTGAAAGCCTCCGAGCACACTCGAATCTCTTTAATTTTACATTCGTGATCTCCTCGGGAGGTATAAGTAGGGGGAAGCAATATATTCAATACCTCATCCAGAAACACACCCTCTCGAAACCTGGCGAGCAAGCTACACCGCGATGCAGAGCGCCTCTCTTGCAGAGTCTGCCACTTGAGTTTGCTAAACATCTCCGTAACACCATCACGCTTACCAAATAACCCTGTGACGAAACGCGCCGCTCTTCTTGGGATCTTCTCTATCTCCTCTGTCAACCCGATCTGGTACGGATCCCACACTGTTGAGCAATACTCAAGTATAGGTCAAATGAGTGTTTTGTAAGCCACCTCCTTTGTTGATGGACTACATTTTCTAAGGACTCTCCCAATGAATCTCAACCTGGTACCCACCTTACCAAAATTAATTTTATATGATCATTCCACTTCAAATCGTTCCACACGCATACTCCCAGATATTTTACAGAAGTAACTGCTACCAGTGTTTGTTCCGCTATCAAATAATCATACAATAGAGGATCCTTCTTTCTATGTATTCGCAATACATTACATTTGTCTGTGTTAAGGGTCAGTTGCCACTCCCTGTACCAAGTGCCTATCCGCTGCAGATCTTCCTGCATTTCGCTACAATTTTCTAATGCTGCAACTTCTCTGTATACTACAGCATCATCCGCGAAAAGCCGCATGGAACTTCCGACACTATCTACTAGGTCATTTACGAGGGCGGTTCAGAAAGTAACCTCTGATTGGTCACAGTGCAGGTTGTGGGGGGAGTAGCGACGCCATCTGTGCGTTCACGCACTCAACAGGTCAGTCGGCATCAAGCCGTGGTCGAGTGAATGTCGTACCTGCGCTAGTTTAGTTTTTGTGGCAGTTTGAAATGTGTGCTGCAATAGAAAACCCCGCCAAATGTGAAGTGCATGCTGTCATAAGGTTTTTTACAGCCAAAGGATATTCTGCAGCAGCTATTCATCGTGAGCTTTGTGCCGTGTACGGACCAAGAGTTATGAGTGAAGGAGTTGTCCGTGAATGGGTACGTTTATTTAAAAGTGGACGAGAAAACGTTCATGATGAAGAGAGGAGTGGTAGACCATCATTGGTGACTGACGAACTCGTTCAGACAGTTGATGCAAAAGTTCGTGAAAATCGACGTTTCTCAATGTCGGAGTTGTCTACTGGTTTTCCACACATTTCTAAGACTCTCTTGTACGAGATAGTGACAGCAAGATTGGGTTACCGTAAGTTCTGTGCATGATGGGTGCCCAAAATTCTTACTGACCACCACAAAACTCAAAGAATGGCCTCTGCATTAGACTTTCTGTCATGTTATGAGGATGAAGGAGAACCATTGTTTAACAGAATCGTGACTGGTGACGAAACCTGGATTAAGTACGTGAACCCTGAGACAAAAGAACAATCAAAGATGTGGGCACATTCAAATTCGCCTACCAAGCCAAGAAAAGCCTCGCAAGATTTTTCTGCCAGAAAACTGATGGCAACGGTGTTTTGGGATGCCAAAGGGGTGTTGTTGGTTGAATTCATGGAACGTGGTACGACCATTAATCAAGACGTGTACTGTGAAACAATAAAAAAGTTACGACGGGCTATACAGAACAAACGCCGTGGTATGCTGACTTCCGGTATCGTTTTTTTGCACGATAACGCCCGTCCTCACTCTGCTCGCAGAACAACGGCCCTTCTTGAGTCCTTCAAGTGGGACGTTATCAACCATCCACCTTACAGCCCAGACCTGGCGCCAAGTGATTATAACCTCTTCATGCATTTGAAGAAATGGCTCGGGTCACAGCGGTTTGATGACGACGAAGAGCTCAAAGATGCGGTCACAGGCTGGTGATTTTTATGCAGAAGGAATTTCAAAGCTTGTGACGAGATACGATAAGAGCCTCAATCGCTATGGAGACTATGTAGAAAAATAGTGCAAAGATGTAGTTGTAAGATGTATATATTAAAATATTTTTATTTAACTTGGTGTATTTTTTTAAATCAACCGGAGGTTACTTTCTGAACGGCCCTCGTATATATGTTGTGAAAAGCAATGGTCCCATAACACACCCCTGTGGCACGCCAGAGGTTACTTTAACGTCTGTAGACGTCTCTCCATTGATAACAACATGCTGTGTTCTGTATGCTAAAAACTCTTCAATCCAGCCACACAGCTGGTCTGATATTCCGTAGGCTCTTACTTTGTTTATCAGGCGACAGTGCAGAACTGTATCGAATGCCTTCCGGAAGTCAAGGAAAATAGCATCTACCTGGGAGCCTGTATCTAACATTTTCTGGGTCTCGTGAACAAATAAAGCGAGTTGGGTCTCACACGATCGCTGTTTCTGGAATCCATGTTGATTCCTACAGAGTAGATTCTGGGTTTCCAAAAACAACATGATACGCGAGCAAAAAACATGTTCTAAAATTCTACAACAGATCGACATCAGAGATATAGGTCTATAGTTTTGCGCATCTGCTCGATGACCCTTCTTGAAGACTGGGACTACCTGTGCTCTTTTCCAATCATTTGGAACCTTCCGTTACTCTAGAGACTTGCGGTACACGGCTGTCAGAAGGGGGGCAAATTCTTTCGCGTACTCTGTGTAGAAACGAATTGGTATCCCGTCAGGTCCAGTGGACTTTCCTTTGTTGAGTGATTCCAGTTGCTTTTCTATTCCTTGGACACTTATTTCGATGTCAGCCATTTTTTTTGTTTGTGCGAGGATTTAGAGAAGGAACCTCTGTGAAACAGCTTTGGAAAAAGGTGTTTAGTATTTCAGCTTTACGCGTGTCATCCTCTGTTTCAATGCCATCATCATCCCGGAGTGTCTGGATATGCTGTTTTGAGCCACTTACTGATTTAAAGTAAGACCAGAACTTCCTAGGATTTTCTTGGAGTGAAGCTCTCTTTGCTTTCACAGTAGCTTCCTAACTTTGTTGTTGAACCATGGTGGGTTTTTCCCATCCCTCACAGTTTTACTCGGCACATACCTGTCTAAAACACATTTTACAATTGCCTTAAACTTTTTCCATAAACACTCAACATTGTCAGTGTCGGAACAGAAATTTTCGTTTTGATCTGTTAGGTAGTCTGAAATCTGCCTTCTATTACTCTTGCTAAACAGATAAACCTTCCTCCCTTTTTTTATATTCCTATTAACTTCCATATTCAGGGATGCTGCAACGGCCTTATAATCATAGATAGATAGAGGGGGAGAAAGGAATGGATGGAAAGGGAAGGGGAGGGCGAAATGGACAGAGAGGATGAGGAGGAGGAGAGAGAGAAATGAGGGGGATATGGACAGGTAGAGAGGGGAGGAGGAGATGGACAGAGAGAGAAGGGAGAAGCAGATGGACACTTACAGAAGTAGGGAGGATGAGATGGGCAGAGAGGGCAGGTAGGAGAAGATGGGTAGACAGGGTGGAGAAGGAAGTGTGTTGTGTGAGTGGTATCAGCATGCCTTAGAGAGATGAAATTGTCAAAGAGGCAGGGGTGGGTGGGCGAGAAATGGACATGCTTTGCATGGCAGCCTGCATCTCAAGGGCAAAAAACAGCTTTCTCACACCCAACATGAAGGCTGCCCTGCACACCTGGCATGTCATTTTAGAGTATTATCGGTCCTTTTTAGCAAGCTGATTTGCAGGAAAACCTACATGTCAGGGAAAAAAAAAACACAATTTTCTAGTACCTGATGTGCAGGCTGCCCTGTACAACAAGTGTGTTGCGGGAGTAGAGTCAGCCTGTTTTATCTGTCAGTTTTGCAGGGTCTAGATATGCAAATGGGCAAAACTGAGCAGAGAGAGGGGGCAGTAGATTGACTGTGAAAAAGGAAGAGGATGAGGTGGACAGAGTTAAGTGAGGAGGGGATGGACAGACATAGAAGGGGAGGTGGTGATAGATAGATAGAGGGGGAGAAAGGAATGGACGGAAAGGGAAGGGGGGGGGGGATGAACTGCACACAGAGGTAGGGATGAGGAAGAGGTGAACACAGAGAGAGGTGAGGAGGAGATGTGTACAATATATGTGTCAAACAAAGCGTCACATGTGCATGTATGTCCACCTACTAAACCCCTGGATCAATTTCAACTAAATTTGGTACCAAACAGCAAACTTCATGAGTATCAGCACTGTTCGGGTTAGAGCCTCATAGGTACTATAGGACTGGGGATATGGACGAAAACATATTTTTTGTAGCCCCTGCTGTGTATGCTGCCCTACACAATATGCGTGTTGCATCAGAATAGTATCTGCCTGCCTTATCTACCTGCTTTGCAGTGCAGCCTACACATCAGAGGCAAAAAAAACAGAGTGTACAGAGAGAGGAAGGGAAGAAAGAGATTGAGAGTGCGGAAGGGAGGGATAGCCAGAGACAGAGAGGGTAGGGGATCGATGAAGAGAGAGGGGGAAAGTTATTTGGATAGGGAGAGGGGGAAAAAGGTGGACAGAGAGGGGCAGATGCGGATACAGAGAGAAGTAGGGAGGATGAGATAGGCAGAGAGGGCAGGTAGGAGAAGATGGGTAGACAGGGTGGAGAAGGAAGTGTGTTGTGTGAGTGGTATCAGTATGCCTTAGAGAGACTCTACATGCGGACAGAGAAAGGAAAGGAGGCGGTGGACAGACAGAGAGTGGGAGGAGGAGGTGGTCAGAGACTGTGGAGGAGGAGGAGATACACATAGAGAGGGTGACATAGGAGATGGATAGAGAGAGAGAGAGAGAGAGAGAGAGAGAGAGAGAAGGAGGAGAAAAGTGTGATACTTGTGTCAAACACATACATTCCATGGGGAAAAGGTTAGCAGTAATAATAAATTTTAAGATAACACTCTCTAGCCTCCACATTGCCATATAACTGATAACTAAACAAAATCTCAACACTTACCCTAAAACTTTCATTTTCATGCACTTACATAAAACTAACATAAATTTTTAAGGAAGATGTTTGTTTATTTACTCATTCATCATGTTCTTTAGGTCTCATCAAGAAGAACAACCTTAAAGTATTTGGAGCAAACCAATGTACACATTAATATCTACATACATGCTCTGCAAACCATTATAAAGTGTGCGAAAAAAGGTACGATGCAACCCTCTGAATTTAATCCGTACACTGTATTACCAGTAACCTATCGTGATATAGCTTAATATTATTTGCACTTAAACTAGTTAATCATAAGTCAAATTAGAGTGAAAGGAATTATTTTGAGGGAAAAAAGAAGTAGCTGTGTCAGTTTTCTTACCTGCTTACATAAGTGACAAGATCATTTTCTTGGAATTGATTTTATACAAATATTGCAGCAAATTAATTTTGACTTTCTACAAGCTGAATAAAATGTCCTTACTTTCCACAATCTTCATTCAAAATGAATAACCTACATCACCAAATTTAGGAAATCCATGAATTTCATCTCATAACAGCAGTATTATCACCTTACAAAATTAGTTACATCCTCCAGTTTAATGAACCATTTAATAATCTGTCCAATTACACTGCTTCTTCACAGCCTCACCATGGGTATAGGACTGGCTTTCTTGATACTGGTGCACCAAATATCTCAGATTTTCCTCTCCTGAGATACACAAAATCCAATATCCAAAGGAACTGAACTCTTCTAGTACCTATAGATCCAGGACAATCTCTTCCAGTGCCTTTCCTTTGGCTGCTCTAGAAACTGAGGTGTATAGTTTATGACAAATGAAACATCTTGTCTAGTAATACAGTTAAATTTATTAGACAAATAACAGTTTCATGGCTTAATAGATAACCTAGATTCTTCAGAGTCTCCTGCCTGCAATAATTCTCACTTGTAGTGTCAGCTGCTGTTGCATTTTTCATCTTGAAACTTCTTCAAATCTCTTATGCATAGCTATGTTGATTTATGAAGACTGACCTATCACCTTGTCGACTGAATATGCATACCCAGAAAATAGTTTGGTATTCCGTGGTTACTTTAAGTGTATTACATTGTATCTAGGGACTAAAACCTCTATGTATTGCTCCTGAAGGGATTATGAAGACAAGATTAGAGTAATTACAGCACACACAAAGGTTTAAAGAGCCACTCTTGCCACACTCTATACATGAATGGAATACAAAGAAGCAATAGTAATTGTTACTACTGCACAATGTAAAGAGGTTTGCAGAGTTTGGACATTGAGGTAGAAAGTGGTTTGTACAATTTTTTTTTTTTTTTTTTTTTTTTATGAAACTGTAGTTTCTGCAAGATCTACACCATCACACTGATGTGCTCTGCAGGTCCATTTTGTTGTGGGTTGCATACAATCACCATGAAAAATTTTGCATGATATTACCTTAAGATTTCTTTCACTTTTATATTGTCAAGTCCTAGATTGTATTCACTGAAAAGTTCATACTTGATATTCATAGTTTCTGATAGGTTTTAACACATAAAAAAACCTGTCTAATTATTCAGATTTTGAAACTTCCTGGCAGATTAAAACTGTGTGCCCGACCGAGACTCGAACTCGGGACCTTTGCCTTTCGCGGGCAAGTGCTCTACCACTGAGCTACCGAAGCATGACTCACGCCCGGTACTCACAGCTTTACTTCTGCCAGTACCTCGTCTCCTACCTTCCAAACTTTACAGAAGCTCTCCTGCGAAACTTGCAGAACTAGCACTCCTGAAAGAAAGGATATTACGGAGACATGGCTTAGCCACAGCCTGGGGGATGTTTCCAGAATGAGATTTTCACTCTGCAGTGGAGTGTGCGCTGATATGACACTTCCTGGCAGATTAAAACTGTGTGCCCGACCGAGACTCGAACTCGGGACCTTTGCCTTTCGCGGGCAAGTGCTCTACCAACTGAGCTACCGAAGCACGACTCACGCCCGGTACTCACAGCTTTACTTCTGCCAGTACCTCGTCTCCTACCTTCCAAACTTTACAGAAGCTCTCCTGCGAAACTTGCCCGCGAAAGGCAAAGGTCCCGAGTTCGAGTCTCGGTCGGGCACACAGTTTTAATCTGCCAGGAAGTTTCATATCAGCGCACACTCCGCTGCAGAGTGAAAATCTCATTCTGGAAACATCCCCCAGGCTGTGGCTAAGCCATGTCTCCGCAATATCCTTTCTTTCAGGAGTGCCAGTTCTGCAAGTTTCGCAGGAGAGCTTCTGTAAAGTTTGGAAGGTAGGAGACGATGTACTGGCAGAAGTAAAGCTGTGAGTACCGGGCGTGAGTCGTGCTTCGGTAGCTCAGTTGGTAGAGCACTTGCCCGCGAAAGGCAAAGGTCCCGAGTTCGAGTCTCGGTCGGGCACACAGTTTTAATCTGCCAGGAAGTTTCATATCAGCGCACACTCCGCTGCAGAGTGAAAATCTCATTCTGTATTCAGATTTTTCTTTACCAAAATACACAATTCCAAACTTGGAAAAACCACATGTAAAACAAAGTACTTCACATACTGAGTGAAGACAATTCAATGAAACTACAAACTTCTGCAATAAAAGAACAGTGTCTAGCTCCTTATTTCATTGGTAGCATGAAGTAAATCTGCTCTGAAGACCAAAATCGTTTTGTCCATTATAGACTTTTTAACTTGATGGTAATAGTAGCATTTACTTCAACATTTATTTTGCATTAGTGGCCAATTTCAACTCTAACTGATGTACTGAAGGATTCCACTATGAATGAAGCATCATCCAGCTTGACATTTAAGTTTTGCTATATTTGTTATCATAATGCCATCGTGTTCCATAAGAAAACTAAATAATTCAGTTGCTACTGTATGTCTATGTCACTTCATCTTTTGTTAAGACATAACAGAAGACTTAAGCCATATTTACCTTGTAGACTCACTTGCAACAAACAGGGACATTCACACTGAACCAGATACACATTTATGATACACAGGTATCACAAGTTGGTTTATCTCCAGTTTTAAATTGTATATTATAACCGGCCTGCAGTTCAGCTATGACCCTCTCTGTAAGTATATTTAATTTCTTATTACGAAAAGTACGTAGTGTTGTACCACATATTCAGATTTCTTTCACTCGTGCATGGAGCACAGTAACAATGACTGCTTCTGCACATGTTGCAATTAGTCTAATCTTGTCTACACAGTACTTCTGGAAGCACTACATATGGGGCTAAAGCCTATCTCCAGATTTTTTATTTAGTACTGCTTCACAAACTTCCGTAAGTAGACTCTTGTAGGATATTTAGCATCTATCTTCAATCATCTGCCCATTCAGGTTTTTCGGGATCTCAAAGCTATCCCATGGTCCAGAAAAGCTGTGACCACCTATGTAGCCCTTCTTTGTATACACTCAATATCCCTGTCAGTTGTATTTGATATGGGTTTCACACATTTGAGCTATATTCCAAGATGGGACACAGAAGTGTTTTGTAAGCAATCTCATTTGTGGACTGACTCCATTTTCCCAGTATTCTGTTGATGAATTGCAGTCTACCATAAGCTTTACTACAACTGAGCTTATGTGATCATTCTGTTACATATCACCAAAACTTGTTACACCCAATTATTTGTATGAATTAACTGATTCAAATTGTGACTCACTGATATTGTAGTCATTGGATACTACTTTTCTGCATTTTGTGAAGAGCACAGTCTGAAATATCAGAATATTTAATGCAAGTTGTCAAACTTTGCACCACTTGGAAATCTTATCAACATATTGACCGAATATCTATGCAGCTTTTTTCAGCCAGCCATTAATTACAGAAACTGTATCATCTGCAAAACATCTGAGGTTACCATTAATATTGCCTGCTAGGTCACTAATATACAACTTGAATATCAAGGGTATCAATACACTTCCATGTGTGCACCTGAAGCTACATCTACTTCTGTCAATGACTCTTCATCCAAGGAAATAAGCTACATCAACTATATCAAGAAATCATCAAACCAATCACAAATTTTGTTTGCTACTCCATATAATCACACTTGTGTTCATAAACATTGGTGTGCTACCATGTAAAATATTTTTCAGAACGGAAGAAATACTGCATCTATCCGATTGTCCTGCTCCACTGTTTGCATATGAAAAAAAGCGTGAATTGAATTTCAAATGATTGATGTTACTGGAATCCATATTCAGTGGTGTGGAGGAGATCATTCCTTTTGAGATACTTCATTATATTTACCTCAGAATATTTTCTAGGACTCTCAAGCAAATGTACATCAATGAGATAGGATGGCAGTGTTTGTGTATTAGTTTTGCTATCCTTCTTGTTAATAGGTATAAATCGAGCTTTCTTCCAACAACTGAGCACAGTTTCTTATTCGGGCAATCTTTGGTATATTATTGTTAAAATGGGATGTTTGGTATATTATTGTTAAAATGGGATTTAGCAGCAAATTCTGAATAGAATCTGACACAGATCACACTAGGCCCTGGATAATTTTAGTAATTTCAGTTGTTTCTCAAGGCCACTGACGCTACTATTTATTTCCCTCCTATTTACAGTGCTGCAAAAAAAAAAAAAAAAAAAAAAAAAAAAAAAAAAAAAACGGTAATTCTGAACATTCCTGACAGAGTCTTGAAAACTTAAAACTTCATACCACATTGTTAATTGAGAACTGCAACTGTTCTTTTTAGAAAATGTGACAGAGGTATCTTCATCCTTTCCCTTACTTCATTGTGTATTTAGGTAATAAAAATATATATTTTTCAGAGTTTTTGGTGACTTAAAAGTGTTGTATTTAATGAATTTCATAGTAAATTGTGAGCCACAGTTGTGTATTCTCCAAACTTTGGCATCAATATCAATTTAAAAGCCATTTACCTTTACTAAACTGTAGGTATTTATGTGATCAGTGCAATGTTTCCACTTTTTTCAGTACTTACCCATTTCTTCTAAGTTGGTGTTTTAAATATTACCATTGTGACATAAATTGAGCTCTTACAAAATTAGCTTCTGCACCATGTGATACTATTTTGTTTTGCACTCTTATGACTCTCATATCACATTGTTTCATTTCCCCTTTCAGCATTAGTGTGTATTGTCCACATTTGTCATACGTTAGCTCTGTTTCTAATACTGTTTTACAGCTCTGTTAGTGACTATATCTTGATGAAAGTTTGATGCACAAAGTTAACTTCAATCTTTAACTTGTATCTCAGTCTTGAAAACAGTTTGATACACACAGTTATCTTCAATCTGTAGCTTGTATCTGAGTTTTGTTCACAGTTCATGGTCTACTGAGTGGTGTCGCTACCTCTAGATCCCGATGCTTGGGTCTGATTCCCATCCAAGATATTACAGGAGATTTTCTTCACTTGGGAACTGAATGTTTGTGCTGTACTAATAATTTCATCTCATCTTCATCAGTGCATAAGTCACAAAAGTGCCGTCAAATAGGATGGCTTGCACCAGGTGGCTGAACTTCTCTATACAGGGGCTCCCAGCCAATAATGCCACACAATCATTTAACTTTTCATCTTGGATTTTTCTGTCATTATAACACAAAGAACTTTCTTCAGTGTTTAAGTTTCATATTTTAAAAGTGACTTGTCATTTTTGTAGTGTAACGGGTTCTGAATTTAGAACAGAACCAGTGAGGCCTGACAGTCAATCAACAGACACTTTGAGGCAGACATAAACTTATACTTGGGTCCTTCTAATGACCGCCAGACTACACTAGTCAGAATGCAGTCCCACTGTGAGCTATTCTTGGGCACAGGATGGATTAGTAGCTGTTCATATGTGGACAGGAATTGCCCTGACTGCTATCAAAGCACTGGAAGCCAATTTGAATGGGTGTGTTGACCAACTGCTGAGAGTCATGCACCAGAGACATTGAAGGAATCTCAAGTAATATCCTCTCCTATGGATATTGTACTTCTCTATAGGAAATACAGGATCTACCGCTGTTCATCCATTTGATTTTGAGTGGTACGTCACTGACAAAGGAGAACTTAGGGTATTACATACATTGTCGTAAACAACACCTTCACTGAACTGAAACTAACCCAGTGAGACACACTTTACCTGTTGGGAAGCCTGCTGTGTCCGTGTCAATGCAAAGCAAATGTAAAAGGGTAGAGGTATGTTAATAATTGAGAGTTTAAATGTATGGTGAATAATGGTTCCCTTACGAGAAACTGCAACAAAAGATGAATAGGATCACTTCATCTGCTCTGTGATGTCTGCTCATCATGTTAAAAAAGGCTGTTCCAGCACCCATTCGTGAAACAGGACACAGACAACAGCAGATTTTGGAAAATGTTAAAGTAAACAAAGACTGTCATCTGGTCTTTGATGCCATTCTTGGTTCATTCTAGCAAATGGCAAAAAAGTGGAGAACACCAGCCTTGCTCATGCAGTTTCAATGAAATCATAATTTGCAGCATTGTTCCCAGACCTGATTGGGGCTCTCTGGCTCTGAGCCCTGTGAAAGGCCTGAATCAGAGATTTCTGTGATAATCTAGACCCTAAATGGGAGATGGATGCATTACAGGTCAGAAGTTGCTTCCTTGAAATTATTGAAGTCCTTGCAATCACACCATTAGCAACAAAGTCCCAGTGTTTGAAGCAGTCCTTAAAAGGAGTGGAGCTCATAAAATACTAGAAATGAAAAACATGCTGAAATCTGAAACTGACTGCAGTACTATTTTTTGGGGTAAATCTAAGTGTATACTGAAAGAGGCTAGGTAGAAAACAGAGGCAATGCATTTGATGCAGTAGACAAAAAACTCAAATCCTTCAGTTTAGAAACTGAAACTGCATTGTTTGGATAAGACTTGGTATCAAAGGCAAATATACACTTATAACTGGATCCTTCCACTGACCACCAGATTCACCACACATGTAATTGAAAACTTAAGAAAATCCCTCAGTGTGCTGATAGATATGTTCCTCAATTATACTCTCATAATTAGAGGAGACTTAAATCATGCGATAGCCATTTGGAATAGTTACAGTTTTGTAAGAGATGAATGTGAAACTACATCCTGTGAAAGGATGGTAAATGTTTTCTCTGACAACTGCTTGGACAAAATTGTTTGGAAACCTAGTCATGATGGAAATATATTAAATTGGATGACAACAAATATATCTGACTTCTTTGACAATGTCCGTACTGAAACTGGGCTCAGTGATGATGTTTCCTAAAGGACAAAGGGAAACTAAAACAAACAGAAAAATTTATACATTCAGTAAGCTAGACATGAAATTATGTCACACTTCAAAGATGAACTTGAAACACCTAGCTCTGGGTTGGAGCTTGTAGAGGAAGTGCAGCTCAAGCTGGTATCTACTTTTACTTATATACTCTGAAAGCCACCTTATAGTGTGTGTTGGAGGATGCTCTGTATACTGTTATTATCACTTCCCCCTCTTTCCTATGCCATTCACAAATCATGAGTTGCCTATATTGTATTTTCACAAAATACATCTTGGAGGAAGCAAAATATAGGTTGAGTCTTCTAGAAATTTATGCTCTTGCAGTTTTAACAGGGAACCATGTCATAATGCACAATATCTTTTTTGTAGCATCTGCCACTGGAGTTGGGTGATCATCTTTCTGATGCTTTCATGATAAATAATGAAGTTGTGACAAAAATGTTTTTCTCTTCTCTGAATCTTCTGAATTTCATCCACCAATCCTTTCATGGAAGGGTCCCAGAGTGATAGGCATTGCCCAAGTATCACAAGAATGAAGGTTTTGTAAGCTACCTTCTTTATGGGTAGACTACACCTACAGTACAACAGCACACCTGGATTGATTGCTGAAATATTGTGTCCACTAGACAGTATGAACAGGCAGTACATCCATGAACTGTTTGATCAACAGACATAGCAGGAGAAACTCAAGACTCACTTACTGCAAAATTATTCAATAGACTGTCGTCATTGATATAAGCCTACAGTTGTGTGAATCTGTTCGAATGGTTTAAAGCAGTATATTGTATGCTTTCAAAAGTACAGAAGAATAGTGTAAGATAAAAACATATTCCATACCAATCCATTTCCTGTCTCATGGTAGAACCCACATCACAGACTTTCCTTTCTAATCCTTATCTTATATGTCACTCCTTCCATGAAATCAACATCTTCAATCTCAAAATGACCCTGCCCTCTGTTTTATTACTCTAAGTACAAGTGTAAGATCACAAGTTCTTGATTATAGCTAACAAGATAATTTGTAGGCAAGTATCATAATGTGTATTTTAATTTTTTTAATTTAAAGAAATTTTCAATTTCTCACTTTACCTCAGATGTGAGCGTACCAGAATACAAAACACAGAACCTCTCTCTGAAACCTAGATGAGTAAGCAAAAATATTTTTTGTTTTGCATTATGTCTGTGTGAATCATAAATAAATTGAAACAGAGTTTTATTACTAGCAGAAAATGCCATTTATGAATATACTGGGAACTACCTGTAAGAGTTACAAGATCTTTGAAGGTGTTCAGTTACACAGGACTCCTACTGCTCTCTTTTGCTGGACAAATGTTTCTTTTCAAAATTATTTGTCATCTTTCACAACATTATTTATTAATGCTGTTCACAAGGTAAATAACATTAACAGACATTGTGGCTGAATCTGCTTAAAGTAACTTTTAATTCTTATGATATTGCAGTGCCTTTGTCATTCAGAGGTACGATACAGTGTTCCTTTGGACATGCATGCACGCATGCCTGAACAAACAGGCACTGAGGTGACTACAGCTGTTACGAAATACATGAAATGCACTCATCGTTGTGAATATTGACAACCATCAGCCTTATAATCGAATGATGACAATGAAAATTTGTGCTGGACCAGGCCTCAAATCTGGATTTTCCACATATCGTGACTGACTGCCTCACCATTAGGCATTCAACAATGACTCATGGCCAGACCAAAACTTCCACAGGTCATCAACCATGGAAATCTGGGTTTGTGTCTCAGTCCAGCACCAATTTTCCTTGTTATTAAATTATCATAAATTATATAGTAGTTGGTTGCCACTATTTGCAACTGCTAATACATTTTAATTATTTCATAATGGCTGTGGTTACCACAATGTCTGTTCCTTCAGACATGCAAGCATGTATGACTGCAGGCTGTACATCCATGGCTGATAACATATAGTAGTTTGGATCTGGCTGAGTGTTGTGGTCAGATAGCGTAATGGTAAGGTGACTGCTCATGATAAGTGGAAAATCTGGGTTTAAGTACCAGCATGGCACAAATTTTTGTTGTCACCATTCCATTATACAGCTAATGGATGTCAATATTTGCAGCAGCAAATATATTTCATGTACTTTTAATACCTGTCACAATCATGACCTTGAATATAAAAAATATTAAAATTCAAACCAGCACTATGAAAACTAAGATCACACGTTCTGTTTCTTGAAACCTCCTTGTCCCTTGTAGCTACTCCAACAGGCCTAATATTGAAAGTTCCTGTTTCTGGATGTAATCCTACTCTAGACCAGGCTCTTTCATGGTTTAAAATATAGCAATGTCTTGCTCTTATCTGGCTAATCTGTGACCTATATGCCTCATTAGCCAATTTCCACCCCACCATACTTCTATCCTTCTACATAATCCTGCAGTTATCTGCCCATCATGTTTACAACTTCAAACTGCAACAACATGCCAGACTTCAACTCAGAATGCTATCCCACCTTCTCATAAGCTACCTGAAGAGTGGTGTTCCCCCACACCTCCCCCTGTCCCTCTGCAGCTCCCTAAACAGCCACACCATCAACCACCACTCCTCTCCTACAAACCAAGCTTGGCCAACTTCCTTAACATCCCACAGCCTTCACCACTGCCTCCCAGACCAAGAACAACCCATAATCACAAGAACCAGTGACAACAATACAGTGTCCTCAACCTTTTGTCTAAAGCACTCTCCCCTCCTGAATTATCTGTATTATCTAAGGGTGTCACTTTCAACCCGAAACCTACATTTGATCATGCTGCTTTGGTGAAGGACCTAATTTCCTTCACACATAATGTCAACTGGAAATTTCACTTTGCAACCCAATCCCAAAACCTATCCAACAGCAAACCTGACATTGAACCCTGTCTTGTTTAGTTTTGACCATGATCCCAGCTTAATCCACCTTAACTACCTCAAAATCATCCCTTACAAGCCTTCCAAAATTTCTCACATCAAGCATTGCTTCACAACCCTTCTTCACGTCCACACAACATGACCCTAAACTGTCCTCTGCAGAACTCCAGGCTCTATGTCCCCCAGAAGCTGATGACTCCATCATTATCCTTCCAGCAAGCAAAGGATCTACCACTGTGGTACTTGACCAAAAGGTATATGTTAGTGAAGGTCTATGACAGCTGCCTGACACCTCTACAAACAGCATCTGCCATCAGATCCCATCCCTGTGATTCAAACTGACCTCCAGTCCCTCCTTAAAGGGACCGATGACCTCTGCAGTTTGGTCCCTTTAATCCTCAAACCAACCAACCAACCAACCAACCCTCCTTAAAATCTCAGGCCCCTCACAAAGACTAACACATCAATCTATAGAACTTCTCACCCCACCCAAACCATGCAGCCCCACCTTTTACATTTTTCCTAAGATCCACAAACCGAATCATCCTGACTGTCCTATAGTTGCTGACTTCAAAGTACCCACTGAACATATAACTTACTTAGTTGATCAGCACCTGCAAGCCATAGTACAAAGACTTCCCTCCTATATCAAAGATACCAACCATTTCCTAAATCATTTGAAATCTTTCCAACCCCATTCCCATCACACACCTTGCTTATCACCATTGATGCCACCTCCGTCTATACCAACATCTCCCACATACATCGTCGGTCTGCTGCTGAACATTTCCTCAGTTGGCACCCACCTGATTCCAAACCTATGACATCCTTTCTACTCACCTTAAACAACTTTATACTTACCAACAACTACTTCACCTTTAAGGGGCAGACATATAAACAGATCAGGGGTACAGCCATGGGAATCAGAATGGTTCCTTCCTATGCCAACCTCTTCATGGGCCACTTGGAGGGACTTTCTTGTGATCCATAAGTCTTCAGCCCCTTGTTAGGTTTAGTTACATTGACGACATCTTTACCCTATGGACTCATGGTGAGACTGATCTATTAAAATCCCTGGAATCTCTGAATACCTTCTCCCAATTAAATTTCACATGTTTCTATTCTGAATCCCATGCCACTTTCCCTGATGATGATCTTGTCCTCACTGAAGGCTAGCTACACACTTCTGTCCACATGAAACCTACTAACAAACAACAGTGCTTACATTTGGCAGCTACCATCCTTTCCATGTCAAACTTTCCCAACTATACACCTTGGCAATCAAGGCAAATATATCTGTTTGGATACAGACTCTTTACAGCAATGCACTAACATTCTCACCTTATCCTTCATTGGACGTAATTACCCCACCAGCCTCGTTCAAAAGTAGATTTCCTGGGCCATCACATCCAATCCTGGTACTGCTGATCCCTCCAAAAAACAACTTCAGAGCATACCCTGGTCACTCAGTATTATCCTGGTCTTGAATGTATCAATCAGCTACTTCCATAAGACGTCGACTTCCTAAAATCATGCCATAAAATGAGATCCATTCTGTCTGAGATCTTGCCAGCCACACCTAGAATAGCTTTTGTCACCCTCCCAATCTCCGCAATATCCTTGTCAGACGCTATGCTCCTTCTGCGCCCATCTCTTTACCCTATGGCTCCTACCCCTGTGATCTACCCTGCTGCAAGACTTGCCCTATGCTCCCTCCTACCACCACCTATACCAGCCCAGTAACTGGCAAAACATATACTATCAGAGGAAGAGCAACGTCTGAAACAACATGTCATATACCAGCTGTTAAGTAAACACTATTCGACCTTTTACATTGGTGTGATTACCATCAAATTATCAATTAGGATGAATGGGCATAGGCAGAGGATATATACTGGCAACACACAATATCCTGTTGCAGAGCAAGCTCTACAACATGACAGTCATGTGGGAACTAGTGATACAACATGTCCTTGGTTCTTGCCACCTACCTGGTCTTAATTTACGTTAATTCCTTCAGTCTCAGAGTTTCTTCATAGTAACTACTCTTTTCTTCACTCTGTTTTAGTTTTCTACATCTTTCATTATCTTGCCCAACTATTTTTCACCCCTCCCCCTCCTCCCACCTCTGTTACGTACAATGCACTTAGCTTTTCACTCTTATTAACTTATGGATGATGTTTAAGCAGCAATCTCTGCTTTTTGTATTACCCTGTCTTCCGCCTTTAAGCTCTCAGGTTCTCAAATCTTGTCTGATGCAGTCCGCAACAATGTATTTCCTTCTCATCCCATCCAGTAAGTCTCCCCTAACCAGCGATTCTTGGTGACTTTTCTGAAATCTGTCCCATTTTCTACACCTGTTCAGTCCTTTTCCTTCATCCCTCTTCCTTCCCCTTCAACCTTCCTGCTTGAAGAAGGAGTCACTGGCTCCAAAAGCTTACCAAATTATAACCTTCTTTTATGTGTGTGTTCTGCTGCTGCCTTGTGAGGAGATTTTTAATCCATCCAATTAAATTATTTTGTCAAAAATTGATTGTTTTCATTGTTATAAAATTCTTTTTTTTGCCTTACTTGGAAGATAATACTGAAAGACAATACAACATTATTATTATTAGGTTTTTTAGCATTTTTATGTTTTTATGTGAGTGAGGAGCTGGCCCACTGCACAACTCCCAACCTGGAGGACCAGGTAATTTTTACTCAAGGTTTTCTTCCTTTAGCCTTTGATAAGCCAATATCATACTACAAGGCAGCAGTTGCTAGTTTTGGTCCACCCCGGGTATGAACATGTGTTTGCAAATAAGCAAGCTCCCTAAGCTTGAAGTACACACAGTGAGAGAGTGACAGATACATGCCAAACTGGGAATCTTGATTAATTTGTCGTGCACTGACTAAATTTTATCTTGTTATCTAGCTGGATCAAAGGAAATGCTGAGTCACAGTTAGGCACAACAAAAAGACTGTCACAAAATAAGCTTTTGGACAACAAGACCTTGTTGGCTGCGACTCAGCATCTCCGCTATATGTTGAGTAGCAAACATCCTTTCCATAATACTGTTACATTCCATACTAGATTTCGCATTGTTGGATCAAAGGAAATTTACACATACTGGTCACTTTAGTGTTTGATCATTCATGTTTGTATTTACCACTTGCAGATCATTTTTATTCATCTGAAACTGCATAAGATGAGACTTTATACCATTAAGACAAACTTTTTGCTGTAAAACAATTGTAAACCCATTTATCTGGACTTTGTCTGATGTGGTTTGTGTCTACACCCTACATTAATATGTATGTGTCATTACAAAATTACACAGCTACAACAGTCCTTTAAAGCCAGTGGAAGGACATTTATGTAGGTAAGGAATTTTGAGTGATGCCACATTTTGTGTTTCCACATTCTGATTTTGTTTCGATTTTTGTCATCTATATATTGTTAAGGTCACCTTCTGTTTTTTGTTATGAAGTTAAGACTCAGTCCTTGAAAGAGGAATATAATTTATAACATAGAACTATAGTTTCCCAACTAGAATTATGTGCTTCACAAAAATCAGTATCATTGGAAATGTCACAGAATATACCAACAGGACCATTTTATCTCTGGCAGGATTATATTTCTGAAATCATATATAGCCTTTTTCTGTGGAAAATCGCTTACAATAGCCAAATTGAGTGGCAGCTGGCAAGTAATGCTGTAAAGAGTGAGTCAGTGTTCTGTTACAACCTGTTTTCTGCAGGCATTTTGAAAAAAGAAAGGAGTGAAATTGGTCACCAATTAGAGGTGATTTTCTTGTTTGCATTCTTTTAGATGGATGTTAGAAAATCTGTCAATATGTCCTAACTGAAAGAGAGTCCCAGGAGGAGTGCAATAAATTCATTATTGTCCTTCTGAAAACAAAAAATCTGTTTGTCACAATTTATAATTACAAATTAACTTTCCCTCTTCCATGGTTCCAAACGAAATACAGTTCTGTGGATTTGGCTCCACCTAATTCCCTGGAGCCAGAACTACACAGTGGAATAACTAACACTTGAGGAAAGATCTTTTCCAATGCAGAAGCCTACTTTTTAGTGTTCTGCTGTTGGCATCAATGGTGTGTCAACAAGAGCTTAACTGAGGGACTACAAGTAGTCGGCACACGAGTCAGCCACTCTTGTCGATGGGAATCCCTAGGTCTCTTTAAATAGCTGTTCTCCAGGAAGGGACGTTCTGCCCCCTAGTAACTCATGACCAGATGTACGTGTGGTCTTGCGATGTGGACAGTGACCTCTTGCTGTTGCCTGCCGAGGTACCTAATGGTCTGTAGTTCTCGGTGGTCTGGGGGCATATCTGAAAATCCTACATGGCTGCTATGGACTGCATAAGCATTGCTTTTTCATGACTTAGCCATCATTTGTGTTGTGGCTTGTGCCCCTGGGCACCACAGGAGATATCATTATTCTACATATGAATCTGTTAGGAAACATCACCAGAGTCATTGAATGATTACACAGGTGGCTGAAGGGTGGTCATATCAATTAAGCAAATGATTTTTGTTACTATGCTTGGAACATCAAGTCAAAAGATATTTTTTTCCTTCTTTTTTTGGTAATCTCCTTATGGACTGTATTTTTGAAACTATCGCTGGTCAAAACCGTGTCTGCCATAAAGCATTTGTATTTGGTTGATTTTAGTAGGTACATTGCTACCACTGTTAGGACCAGTCACTGAAACCGCTGAACAGTTTTTTAAATGTGTTGTCATTTCATGCTGCTCTCTGTATTTCTTCTTCTTTTCTTTCTGTTCATCTAAACATTATAAAATTTCTCTTTTTGTCATTCTTGTCTCTCCTTTGCCTCTCAGGTCATGACATGTTATCAGTTACTCCACACTGGGATTGTTAATTTATTAATGTGTGTGTGTGTGGGGGGGGGGGGGTGTTCGGTGGATGGGGAGGGGGTATGGGGTGCGAGGTGGGTGGTGGGAGTGGGGTGGGGGGAGACCACATCGTGCTACCCTGCCGAAAATCAATCTTGCTTCACAACAGACTATCTTTGGAACTGACTGTGTTTTTGGCTTGAGCATAAATGCTTTCTTACGGTGTACCATGGGAGCAGAATAAATCTTTCATTCCGTACCGTATCATGTTGTATGTATTTTGTGTCATTCTCTACCATATAGATCTACATTGGTGTCACAAAACAACCATGAATTACAGTAAATACACACCAAACCAGCTCTTATGTATCAAAACTGCAGCCACTTTGTAAGCATTGTGTATTGCAGTTCAGTACCAAAGTATACAATGCTTCACAGCCACCTCTCCAACAAAGTATATTCTTCAAAAGAGAGAGTGACACTTGCTTGTGGAGTGCATCAATGACTGTCAGTAACTCTGAACAGTGACACCCTATGACTAACTTACTGTGTGATTTCGTCACCACCACTGCTCTGCAAAAGGGCCATACCGAACCACTAGTATCTGACTGAACTTACTGGTGATCACCTGCTGTGAGCAATGACTCTTTTGTGCCATGTGAACTAATTTTGGTCCCAGTGTTGATGCAGTCACCAACACAAATGCACTGTCTGGCTGCCCTAACAACTGCGTTGCATGCGAAAATGGGACATTCACCTACGTTACAGCTACCAATTCTTCCGTGGCAAATGGAATGACCACCCACAGATGTCACCTCCAGTCTGTACTCTGTATGGTTCACTGTATTGGACAGCATCCTCAGCGCACATTACATCACCAGTGACACTGCAAAATTCGTCTGCTGCTATCATGCATAGTTTGGCGATACTGCGTGCAACTGCCATTCGCTATGTAACCACCCAAAAGGGCTGCACCAGATCATCATTATCATTCAAGCCACCTCATCTCACATAGCGAAGGACCACTGCACATTCTACAATGCAGGACAATGGCAGACTCTATATCTCAGATAATCTTGGACAGCGATACTATTTAGTTGATTATGGCTCCGACATAAGTGTGGGACCTTGAATCTTTGCTGCCACAGCACACAGAAACACTATTATACACCATTATGCAGTGAACAACTCTTCAATCATTGTTTATGGCTCTCAACCTCGCACATTGGACCTTGGACCTGGGGTTCAGAACAATGGTCACAAGGAGCTTTCAATCGCGCATGTCAGCAAACTGGTACTTGGTGCTGATATCCCGGCTTCTACTGGTTTCGTCAAATGGCACATTGATTCAACATGCAATGATTGCTAAGCTGCTGGCATCATCAGCCGTGCCGTCTTGGAAATGCAACATGCCCGTATTACATTGTCTCTACCCAACAACTAGTAGTACACCCTAATGGATGATCACTATCATCTTCTACTCGACTGCATTAACTCAGTCATTAAGACTTAACAAAACCAGTTTCTTTATTAGCCACTTGGAGTCTCTATGCCCTCAAACAGGAGAATGAAACAATATGAGCGGCAATCCAAAAAACATCTGAAGAACTAACTGCAGCACATCATCATCTACAAAACTATTGACCAACCTCACTTTTTGATGATAACGCAATTGTACCAGTGCAACACACTTCCACTGCACCTACACCAGCCATAAACGCAGCCTTTAAGTACCAAAAAGGTTAGTAATGCACCTCCTGCTCTAGTGCTCTCTGCTCTCAAAACTTACCACCCACGAATTCCCATCGCTCGTTATTCTCCCAGTGCACCATCAGTAATGGAACAATACACAAGATCCCCACCATGCCTAGTCCCCTCCAGTCTGACACAGACAACAGCAACTTCCATCAGATAAACTATGCACCACCACGGCAGTGGTTGATGAACTTTTAAAAGCCCGAATAGTCAGACCTTGAAACAGTCTGTGGGCTTCCTCATTACACTAGTGCCAAAGAAAGATGATACTTTATGTTTATGTGGTGACTACAGAACTCTTAACGCATGAATCCTAACTGGCAGCTACCCGATATGGAATATCAGGGACTTTACCCACTACCTTGCAGGGGCATCTGTCTTCAGTGTGAAAAATTTTTAAGTTATATATTTTTCATGGTGTTGGCACTCGAATGGTTAACCATTAATATCTGGCACAAGCGACTTGAAGTGGGAGGTGTACAGCAACCACTCTGATTTTTTTGTGAAAACGGACTCTTTCCAAAAGTAAGTGGTCTGCCTACCACTGTGAATTTCTTGCAGTCTATGAGGCAATCTGTCATTTCAAGGACAGTGCAGTCATCAACAAGATCACCGACCACCATAGGGCTCAATCCATAACCCATCAAAAAACCTATGCACTAGACATTTCTGCCACATAGATTACATCACACGGTTTACAACCAACATGCATCAGATTAAAGGCATGGACAATGGCATCATTAATTACCTCTCACAGATCAATATCCTCTCCACACACAAATCAGCTATGATAAATTTGTGGATGCTGAACAGCACAACAAACAGCTCTAAGACTTCCTCAATGACACAACTACTACCCTGAAACTTGAACATCATCCTATACAGGGAACAATGAGACAGATGCAGTAGAATGTGTCACGAAACAAATGCATTCCTTCATACCTCAACCATTTTTGTTACATCCCAATGTTCAACCTTTGAAGTGCCTCATTATAGTTCATTTTGTATGGCCGAATGTCAAGAAAGATTTCATGGAGTTGACATGCATGTGCATACCTCTTCAAGAAAGCAAAGTGGGATGCCAGGCACAACCACCCTTCAGACAGTTTATGATAATGATAAGGCATTTTCAAGGCATGGCGGGACCCTCCAAGAATCTGAGGGTTACCAATACATCCTTTCATTCATCAACCACACAAAGCGGTCTCTCCAAGATATGTCAGCAGTGCCAACCACCAGAGCCTTCATAGAAGCTTGGATTTCCCAGTACAGGTGTCCAGTGTCCATAATCATAAATCAAGACTGACAATTTGAAACTGCCCTGTTCAGTAAATTATGTAACTTCTGTGGCACTCATCATCACTCTTCTGTGGCACTCATCACCACTGAATGACCACTTACCACCCTCAAAGCTACAGTATTGTGGAACAATGGCATCAAGTACTAAAAGCCTTCCTTATGTGCCTCGGTGGTCTCTGGACAGAAGCTGCACCAAGGGTGCTATTAGGCATATGCACCACCCACAAAAATGACCTTCATGCCTCTGTCACTAAAGTTCTCTATGTCAAGCTGCTCGCCCTTCCTGCTCAATTTGTGCTACAGATGCCACTAGAATAAACCAGCAAACTTCCTGCTCTCCTCACCGGGGTAAAAGAACACATTACAAAACTCAAGATACAGCCTCTAAAATAACACAGCACTCCTAAAGTATTCAATCATAAGGTACTAGTGGTCTGCAATCATGTTGTGCTTGATTATGATACAATCCTGCCGGATTTACAGCCTCCTTACACAGGTCCACACAAGGCTCTAAAACATGGCACATTCAAAATATTACTGACTGGAACACCCAGCACAGTATCTATCAGCCATCTAAAACCTGCATGGATTCTTCAGGGTGACACGTCCACCGACACTGACATATCAGCCTCTACCATCACACCGTGACTTGGCCACACACACACCATGGCCATCAACGATTTCATAATATAACTTGATGTCAAATACATCCAACCTGATGACCTTAGCATCAAACTGCTTGACAAGTTCCTCGTCATCAAAGGTCAACATCCTGAATGCAACACTGGGAATGGTTTCATTAACCAGCAACTCACACGTTCCTGCAAACTGCTCAATGACGTGGACGTGGGAGCCATCGTATCATGGCTATCCACCAATGGTTTCCTAACAATCACCACCCCCTGAACATCATACCCCTTTGCCACTCCAATTGAGGACCATCAGGACAACTCCCCACAAGTGAACGTTGTCGAAATTCTCCCAACAACTGACATTCCACAACAATCGGCCCATGGAGATCACCTTTCCCCATTGTTCCACACTATGGATGGGGGATGAGGGGGATGGGGGGGGGGTGCTCTCTATGGTTTCAGATCAAGCAGATGTGCTTTCTTGTTGTGCACTATTTGAACAAAATAAAGCTTTTATTCTATACGATAACATGCTGTATGCATTTTGTATCATACTCTACCATATGGACCCACATGTGTTAAGGCTTTGAGAGTTCTTCAACATTAATAACTTGAAAGGAGTTATTTGAAATGCGAGGATAGCAACTGAATTGGTAAGTGAAGGTGAATTTATCTTTTGTGATGCTTGACAGCACCTCGGTAGTTTTTTCCTGTATGTCATCAGCATCAACATCAGAAAAATGCTTTCCTTTTATGTCCCTTTTCATTCCAGAAAACAGAAAGAAGTTGGAAGGGGCAAGATCATGTGAGTATGGGGTGTGAGAAACAGGGGTCACACCATTTTTGGTCAAGAAGGGCTGTGTGAGTAAGGGCATTGTCATGATGGAAAAACCAGACATCCAACTGCCACAAATCAGGCCACTTCTGCTGCACACCTGTTGCACAATCATTTCAAAATTTCCAAGCAAAAAGCTTGATTAACTGTCTGTCCCCACAGAAAAAACTCTGAATGTGTGACTCCTATCATTTAGGGGGGGAAAAAAGCAGCATTATTTTAATGTTTCATTTCACCTTATGAGCTTTTTTGGGGTGAGGCAAACTTGAAGTCTTCCACTGGCTTGACTAGTGCTTTGATTCAGGATTGTAAGCATAGCACCAAGTTCCACACCTGTGATAATTCTTGAAAAAAAAGTTTGGATCATTGCAGGACTTGTTTTTCAAAGCACAGCGTGCTTCCACATGACCTTATTTTCGCTCATCAGTCAGCAGTCATGGCAAAAATTTGTCAGTCACCCTTTTTATTCCCAAATCTTCTGTTGCTCTAAGTCATTCCCAACAGCTCCACAATTTCTACAATGGTGCATCATCAATGTCTGTTGACGAGTGCACAAATGTTTTCGACATTTTCATGTGTTTAGGTCATGGAAGGGCAACCAGAACAAGGTTTGTCATCAACTCACATTTCACCATTTTTGAAACAGGAAAACCGCTCAAACAATTGAGTTTTCCCCATGGAATCATCCTAGTACACTGTTTTTAACACTTCAAGAGTTCCACTTTTTTTGAGCAAACATCAGAATTTCGCACCTGCATGCTGTTCATGAAATCAGCCATTGTAAAAAAGATAATCACATAAAACCACTGTTACTTCAAGCTCTGCCAAAACTAGTCCTAACCTTCTTCAGTGATGGAACTCAGCTTACTGGCTTTGGAATGTTCACTCTATGTACTCCTAGCAGCAAAATGTAGTGGTACAGAAGCTCTGTTCACCAAAAATCAGTTTGGTTTCTTTTGGGTACATTTTTGTATATTTAAAAATGGAAGTTATGATCTCTATTATGACTAAGTCTCTATATTACAAAATTAACATATAAAATATAGATACAAACTGAATGCTTGGAATACCTTCAGTAATTCTGGTGGGTTAAGAGGAGGTTGCACTGTGATGAAAAGAGTGAGAAATGTTGCATCATTCTGTGGCTGCAACAGCTGACTATCTCCAGAAAGTGACAAACTTGCCAGCTGTGAGAGTTGAGATTCCCTTTCATAGCCTAATAATACTGGTGGTGAGTACAGTTTGAATGTGCCTTCAACCTGTGGAGTCAGAAAAACTTGATATGAACTAAACACAATTAAAACCTTCTACAATAAAGCCAAGAAGCATTTCTTACACTCAGATTAAATATAAATTATATGATATTTGTTCCCTTTTTGTATCCAAAAGACTGCTTTTAGATTTATTTACAATTACTGTCAATAAAATTCAGTATTACTTGGCATTAGCAACTGCTGCACTGAACAAGAGAATGATGTGCAATAAAACATCCACTGACTAAGAGTTTAATGTCATCCAATTACTTGCAGATGTTCTGAAGCGGTCCCCAGTAATTTTCTAATAATAAACCTCATCAAAATCAGTTGCATTCATTGTGAAAGCCCACAGGAGACTGTTATTACAAACAAGAGGCAAGGGATGCAGAGGGTATACTGTTTGAAATACTTAGGTGTCTACATAAAGAACAGGCTTAACTGGAGGAAACACCAAATACTTGAAATGGATTAACTCAGGAACATTTGCTCTCTGGATAATCTCCAAAATCAGGGGCATCAATGTCTCAAAATCTGCCTGTTTTGACTTATTACATTCAGTGATGTATTATAGAATCATCTTATGTAGCAATTCACCACTAATGAAAACAGTCTTCATCATTCAGAAAAAGCCACTATGACCTGGAGACATCGGCCATGTATGTGTGAATTGTGCTCGTGTGAAGGTGTGTGGTTTTTATTTCCTTTTAGCCAAAAGCTTAAGTGCTTAGGGATTCAACACCTCCTCTACATGGTGAGTACAAACTATTCATTCCATCATTTTGTTGTTATTCTACCCTGGACTCTCCCTTGTTTATTTTGATTACTCAAATACAACTGGCCATTGTTGGCTGCTGTCATCTGCTATTGCTATCACGCTGTGGTGAAAGTCTGGTAAACATCTTCTTCATCACTGGAATGTGGATATCATTCAGCTTCACACCCTCTTCCTTTTGATTAAATCTATTGGGGTGTTTAGCAATCTCTACGGCCTCTCTCTATAGCTTTTCATGGTATCCACTTGTGGCTGCCTGTACTTGATTCTCATCAGAATGAACCATATGGTTTCCTGGCTCTAAAGCATGTTCTACAACAACAGCTGATCTGTCTGTTTCCCTTCTTGCACAGTTAACCTTGTGTTCTACTCATTTTTCAGCTGTTCTTTTAATAGTATCAATGTATAAGTCTTTAGAATTACATGGAATCTTTAAAATTCCTGCTTTTCCCAGCAGTCTGCGACAATCCTTGGTCAAATTTAGGTGTCCTGTATCTTCTGGGTGAGTTTATAGATTGCAATGATATTCTCTTTCATCAAGATTTTTCATATGCAGTCAGAAAGGTATTTAATGAAATGCAAGAAAACCTTTGATTTCCCAGATTCCTGTACATCATTATGATCTTTTCATATCTGTTTTAATGCTTGTCTCTCTCTGTCTCTCTCACTCTCTCTCAGTGGATATTTATCCTTTCTTGATCAACAAATCATGAAAGAAGGTTGTATATGTGGAAGAGGTCTGGAGACACTGGAAGGTTTCAGATAGTTTATATAATGGTAAGACAGAGATTTAGGAACCAGGTTTTAAATTGTAAGACATTTCCAGGGGCAGAAGTGGACTCTGACCACAATTTATTGGTTATGGACTATAGATTAAAACTGAAGAACCTGCAGAAAAGCAGGAATTTAAGGAGATGAGACCTGGATAACCTGAAAGAAACAGAGGTTGTAGAGTTTCAGAGAGAGCATTGGGCAGTGACTGACAAGAATACTGGAAAGAAATACAGTAGAAGAAGAATGGGTAGCTCTGAGAGATAAAATAGTGAAGGCAGCAGAGGATCAAGTAGGTAAAAAGACAGGAGCTAGTAGAAATCCTTGGGTAACAGAAGAGATATTGAATTTAATTGATGAAAGGAGAAAATAAAAAGTGCACTAAATGAAGCAGGTGAAAAGAAATAAAATGAGACTGACAGAAAGTGCAAATTGGCTAAGCAGAAATGGCTAGAGGAAAAATGGAAAGATGTAGAAGCATAGATCACTAGGGGTAATATAGATACTGCCTATAGGAAAATTAAGAGACCTTTGGCCTGTATGAATATCAAGAGCTCAAATGGAAAACCAGTTCTAAGCAAAGAGAGTAAAGCAGAAAGGTGGAAGGAGTATATAGAGGGTCTATACAAGGATGATGTACATGAGGGGAATATTATGGAGATGGAAGATGAGGTAAATGAAGATGAAATGGGAGATATGATCTTGCAGGGAGAGTTTGAGACAGATCACTGAAAGATCTACGTCAAAACAAGGCCCCAGGAGTAGACAACATTCCACTAGAATTACTGATAGCCTTGGGAGAGCCAGCCATGACAAAACTCTTCCATCTGGTGAGCAAGATGTGTGAGACAGAAGAAATACCCTCAGACTTCAAGAAGAATATAATAATTCCAATCCCAAAAAAAGCAGGTGTTGACAGGTGTGAAAATTACCAAACTATCAGTTTAATAAGTCACGGTTGCAAAATACTAACACCGATTTTTTACAGATGAATGGAAATACTGGCAGAAGCTGACCTTGGGGAAGTTCAGTTTGGATTCTGTTGAAATGTTGGAACATGCGAGGTAATACTGACCGTACGACTTATCTTAGAAGATAGGTTAAGCAAAGGCAAACCTACATTTCCAGCATTTGTAGACTTAGAGAAAGCTTTTGACAATGTTGACTGGAATACTCTCTTTAAAATTCTGAAGGCGGCAGGGGTAAAATACAGGAAGCGAAAAGCTATTTACAATTTGTACTGAAACCAGATGGCAGTTATAAGAGTCGAGGGGTACGAGGGAAGCAATGGTTGAGAAGGGAGTAAGACAGGATTGTAGCCTATCATCAATGTTATTCAATCTGTGTATCGAGCAAGCAGTAAAGGAAACAAATAAAGTAGTAGATGAGTTTTGCTATTTGGGCAGCAAAGTAACTGATGATGGTTGAAGTAGAGAGGATATAAAACGTAAACTGGCTATTCCAAGGAAAGCATTTCTGCAGAGAAATTTGTTAACATCGAGTACAGATTTAAGTGTCAGGAAGTTTTTTTCTGAAACTATTTGAATGGAGTGTAGCCATGTATGGAAGTGAAATTTGAACAATAAATAGTTTAGACGAGAAGAGAATAGAAGCTTTTGCACTGTGGTGCTACAGAAGAATGTGGGGTAGATCATGTAAGTAATGAAAGGTACTGACTAGAATTGTGGAGAAGGGGAATTTGTGGCGCAACTTGACTAGAAGAAGGGATCGGTTGGTAGGACATGTTCTGAAGCATCAAGGAATCACCAATTTAGTATTGGAGGGAAGCATGGAGGGTAAAAACCATAGAGGCAGGCCAAGAGATGAATATACTAAGCAGGTTCAGAAGGATGTAGGTTGCAATAGTTATTTGGAGATGAAGAGACTTGCACAGGATAGAGTATCATGGAGAGCTGCATCAGACCAGTCTCTGGAATGAAGACCACAACAACAACAACAACAACAACGATCAATGTATTAGTGAGATATTTCGGCTCCACATCAAGCAGCTCTGGTTCACAGATGTTTCTTGCTCCATCCAACTTATAACACTTTGCTTTTGTTGTGGGTGATAATTTGAAACCTGATGTAGGTAACGGGCCTTGTAAGTGGATTTTCAGTATACTGTTTGGCCTCAGCTACCACCTTTCTTGATGACTAGCACATCAAGAAAATGTAAACTTCCATCTATGCAGTTTCTAATGCCTGTTCTTCAGATTTCCCCACGTAAAAATTTTCTATCTCCTGCCTTAAGGGGTTCCTCACAATGATACGATCTGTCTGTTTGTAGAACTCATTATTCTATTTGAAGTACATAGTCATAATACAGTATTTAAATAGTTCTGCAACATCAGCAGGAAAAATCCTATTCACTGTTCCAGCACTTCATTAAGTTGAATCATGGTAGACACCAATATCACATCAAAACTAGCTAACATTTCTTATGACTGGACCACTATGCCATTTAATTTACTGATAAAATGTGCCGAATTATTGATATAGAGTCTGACTGGCCCATGTGCAGTTGTAATAGAGCTGTCATAGAATTTGGCACTGAACAGGTGGGCAAACAAATGGAGCTTACCATACATCACAGTGGAATGTTTTCTTTATGAACTTTCAGTAGCCCATAAGGACTTGGTGGTAGCACAACTGCAGTGAACAAACTCTTCTGCCTTCTCTGCTTACTTGAGTACTTTTCTTTATCAACCATGTAACAGTTCTACTACAAGAATGCCCAAATATGACTAGAAGAACACAATGGCAACTGCAGAATGGGAAAGACAGACAGATAAGCTGTTTCAGAATATGCTTTGCAGCTAAATGATCATCAGATTAATTTTGATAAAACTCAAGTACTGGCAGCTACATCTGGATACCATAAAATGCTATACAGAGAGACCATAGAGGTTACTAAACACCCCAATAATTTTAGTTGGATGCAGGAGGTTGTGACACTGAATGATAACTGGATTCTGATGCTGAAAGAGGTGTGTCCACCATGGGATGATAGCAACAGCGGATATCAGAAAAGTGACAGTGGCCAGTTGTGCTTGAGTGTTCAGAACATGTGGTGTCATGCCTCTGCATGGAAGCACATGGAACTGGAATTTTACTTCAGTCAGTAGTGCTAGGGTATGCACTGGATCTTCAAAAAACCTGCAACATCCCTTGAACATGTTCTCCACAGATGGAAAGGAAATGTTGCATTTCATTAGGAAATTCTTGGTGTAGTGCTCAGAATAATATAATAAGTGTGACTTTTCTGACCACAAAAGTTTACATTTTACTATTTATTGATTGTTAATATGTATTTTTAATCTCTGCTTTAAGTGACTGTTAATGACATATAATTGCATAAGCTTCCGCGGCCAGAGTCAGTCGACATAAAAGTTTTCCGGGTGTGGTACCATGTCATAATGTATAAAACTACTGCTGCTGGAGAAAATAGACCTAGAAGAAGGCCACTGCAACCATGGCTGAAACGTTGGTTTTTCTCCAGCAGCAGTAGTTTTATACATTATGACGCGGTACCACACCCAGAAAACTTTTATGTTGACTGTTAATGACATGATCATAATAATGAATTAAATGTTTTGATTCATGAAATACATATAACAATAAATAAAAATGTTTGTTAGCTCTAGATCTATACTTTTCAAATTGCACTGAAGTGCATGAGAGAACTTTCTCCAAAAGTTGAGTAAGTTAGTGTCTTTTCTATGTGGCTGTCTACTTGACAGCACATATTCTACAGTGATCTATCTAGTGAAATAGCTGAATAAACAATAATAAGATTCTTGGAAGTCCAACTGGATCTACAACTTTTATTTAGGATCAACAAATAGCAGAAACTTAGGAACTGAATGTAGGTTAATAAGCTTGGAAGAGGAGTTCAATGACATGAAATGGGATACAGTAGACTTATCAGATGTAAGATGAGAAAAACAAAGATGACACTGAATTAAAATCACGATATGTGTTTTATAATGGAGCTGCAGAATACAGAGAAAATACAAGTGTGGCCTTTTCACTGTGCGACTGCATATGCAAATATGATTAGTCTGATTGTCAGTATCTGGTCGACACTTATGTGTCTGTTAGCATTACCCTGTAGTGGAATCAATCACTGTTGCATTTGTACCAGAATACTGGTTTTAAAGTCATTAGTATAGGTACAAGCATCTGACTTACTATATTCTCACAGAGATCCTTTAGTTCTAAATTGATAGCTTATATGTATTAGCAAATACATTTAAAGTGGTGACAGTAAGCATAGGACCCTCTCTTTTTACATAAATGTAGTTATTAAAAGAAATTATAAATTCTTCCAAAGGCATACCTAGATTTCTTTTGCTGTGAAAAGGTACTTAAATGTTTTTAAACTTAGCACAAGCACAAGCTATACATCAGAGACTTGTAATAGTTTCTTATTGAAAAATCTATTCTAACTATACCCATTCAAAATTAAACACAAAATAATATTACAAGTAATACCTTTTTCTCATTGATATTAAATAATTAGCTGTAGCAAAAACTATCTGCATAACCTCTTATCAATAATATTTCCTTCAAGCAAAAATTACTTTCTTTTGTTTGGTAAAATTTATCACTGCCTCACAGAGATTAAGCTATGAGCCAAGTCAGCCATACATTTTGCTTTGTAATATTTATAATCCTATCAGAATATGTCTTTGAATTTCAAGTGATTTTGTTTTATATATGTTTTAATGTTCCATTCCTCATTCTGTAAAAACAGAATTGTTGTTGGATCACTTTGTTGTCCATATCTCTGTCTGTCTATCTGACTGACTTTTCAAAATCCTTGTTCTCAGGAATGGCCAAAATTTCAATTATGAAATAAATATTTTCTAAAGTCAATGGAGAATATGGTATCCTCCAAACAATTCTCCAGAAGTGTGAATGCCAACCAGAATATTAAAATGTAGACTTTCACGGCCGGAAATATCATGTCCATTATAATTATCCGGGCTGTTATGCCGTGGTCGGTTGATGAATTCTTTGGTGATTCCCAATGTTTCGTCTCCGACTGCGGGAGACATCTTCAAGGGGGTCTGTAGCTCGATGGAAGGTCCAACACACCCACTGGCTCGCTACTGACTGAGTGAGCCAGTGGGTGTGTTGGACCTTCCATCGAGCTACGGACCCCCTTGAAGATGTCTCCCACAGTCGGAGATGAAACGTTAGGAATCACCACAGAATTCATCAACCGACCATGGCATAACAGCCCGGATAATTATAATGGACAACCAGAATATTGTTAATCAGAATAGTTTTAATCTCACACGCAATGTGTGTGAATTGCATTTTTGTGAGCAAGTGAGTTTGTGTGTGTGTGTGTGTGTGTGTGTGTGTGTGTGTGTGTGTGTGTGTGTGTGTGCTGTTGTCTATTTCTGACAAAGGCCTAGTTGGCCGAAAGCTCACTTTCTGACAGCCTTTTGTTGAATCTATCTGTGACTCAGCGTCTTTGCTATATGATGAGTAGCAACTATCCTTTTAATAATATTGTTGTATCCTATCCTTGATTTTCCATTGTTTCATTTCTAATTATATCACATAAAAATATGTCTTTTGTCATTTGTTATCCAACTTCAAATTTGAAATTAAGTTTGTACGTAATCCCTCAGGGTGTGAGTCCTAATCACACCTTGCCAATTTGTTCTTCCTTTTTAAACCAGATGATCGTAATGTAGTGAAGAACTCTTTGGATTATTTAATGCAATTATGATTACCTAATGCATATTAAGCATTTCCACTGTCACTTAAAAAATCTTCTTCGCTTTCATTAAAAAAAAAAAGCCTTTCTAACTTTTATTTCTCATTTATCTTTAATCTTAGACTGATAGCAGTCAATGAAGGGTAAATTGTTTTAATTATAAGTTGAGAATCCAATATTAGTTTCAGTACCAAAGCTTTATTGTTTTTCTTTCATCTTTAATAATAAATTGTTTTAATTATAAGTTGAGAATCCAATATTAGTTTAAGTACCAAAGCTTTATTGTTTTCCTTTCATCTTTAATAGCAGGTACAGCCAATATGTGACAAGTGTATTAGTGTGGACACTTTATCCCATCTCCCAGCTGGCCCCGATCCTGCCTTTGACCAATAGGAAGTCCTTTACTTTCACATTGATTCCACCCGCTGGGATGCGCTGAACAGTCTGCCTCTTATGGCTGCTCACATTGCCACGGCTACCTGCCATGACCCTATTTGCAGCAGGTTCTCCGCTATGTGGTCCACGGGTGGCTCTCCTATGTTACTCGTTGCATGCAGTCCAATTTCAGCCCCTGGTGCCACCTGTCCCACAGGCTCTCCATGGTTGATGACTTCCTTCTGTTGGCCATGAAGACAGATGCCCATAGGGTGGTGATTCCTCCGGATTTTTGGCTTTGGGTGCTCAGTTTGTTACACCGCAGTCACTGGGGTATGTCCTGTATGAAAGTTTTTGCAAGCCGGCACATGTATTGGCCTGGCATCGATGGTGATATTGACCGCCTGGTCCGTGGGTGCACTGTGTGTGCACGTCACCAGGCAAGCCCCCCTCAGTCGTTTGCACCCTGGCCTGTGCCTCGCTGGCCCTGGGATCACATTCATATCGAATTTCGGGCCCGTTTTTGGGGTCCATGTGGTTACTTATTGTTGATGCCTGCTCCAAATACCCATATGTCGTCCACATAGCGGATGATGATTTTTTGTATTTATGGCAGTTGAAGACAGTGATTGAATGGACAACAAAATAAATGGAGGGAGAAGCAGAAATGGTGTGGAACACTTATGGTAAATTAGATAAATTGTCTGAAAATCCAAGTTTACACTCAGTGTGTAATACTAGTTTTGAGTAATGTCAATGAGATATAGCTAGATCACATACAAAAGTGGACAGTTGTATCAGGCATGACAAGTGTCGCAAACATTAGCCATATGACAAATATTAACTATCTTTGCAAGAATCCCCATGTCTAGTATGACTGGTCACTTGGGCACACAACTATTACTGTATGACACACATTGTGATGTTAGTAACCTGTTCATATTGCCACACATCTTCAGTAATACTGGATGACATTAGGTCTTGTTATCTGGAGTAGGTTGAAGTTTTAACCAAATAGTTCAGTGATCGGCATTGGTGAAACTTAAGGTTATTTCACATTTATTAGTGACTATTATATCCATCTGGGATCCACCCCCACATACTATGGGCTCCCACCTCTCTGAAACACCAAGTTTCTGTCAACTCTCTCCCCCTCAGTTGCCATGGTAACACTTGGTGTCAACTTCACCACTAGTGGCATGAGAGTCACCACAATTAGTGCAGCTACTGTGGGCACCGTTTCTTCCTCTGCAGGTCACATATTCACTCATCATGAAGTCTGTCGGATGGCTATAAATGACACAGCATGGCTGCTCTGAACCAGTTCAAATTGTGAGTCACCCCAGGCCAAATGCTGACCACATCCTGCTGATTCCACAATCAGAGCTCCTTTTTCACTACCGCTTTCATACACTCTGAGCTGCTTCTGAGTGTTCTCTTAGTGCCTTGCCTGAATTCTCCACACTGAGTCCAACACCAGCCACAGCCATGGCCAATCAGTCAGTGCACTGCTCACCATTACTCCTGGATTACGCTGGCCATGTCTGAAGTCTGTCAGATGGAGCATCATCTGTAGCAGCCATGCTGTCTCTGACCAGTTATGAGCCTTTACTTAACTGGAACCTCTGTTGTGCACTGTCCTACACTTTTACCACTATCCACCGATAAGATTGTACTAGCGTTGCTCTTGTCAGAACTCTTCCACTGCAACACCAGTGACTATCAGTGTACTGGAACCAAGTGTGGTGTTAGAAAGAATTCCACTAATAGCTGGTAAAATTGTTGTTTATTGAAACACAACCAATTTTATTACCTAAAGCTGCATCATCAGGTGTAACCCACTTGGTAAAAAGCAAAGTACAGTGTCACCACATTTTGTGGATGTTAAAATTAACAGAGGAATGTCTAAAATATACTCACAATGTTAAAAGATCATAGGCATACCCATTGCTACCAATCAAATTTTACTATGCAGTGACTATTGTTGATTCAATGATGAGTGAAAGGTAATGAAGATGTGTAACATTCATTTAGGGCAAACTGCCAATCCAGTTCCTTTAAAAACTTTTGGCATCCTCTCACTATACAAAATTTTTCTTTATTCTTTTTAGATGCAGGCAAATTTTAAAACGTGACTCTGTAACAACAAGTGTCACCTGTCAGCAATTTGTCCTAAATGAATGGAACACATCTTCATTATTTTTCACTCACTGTAGCATTGACAATATTCACTGAATAGCAAGTTTTGACTGGGAGCGATAGGTATGCCTATGATCTTTTAACATTGTGAGTATATTTTGGATATTCATTTATTAATTTTAACATCCACAAAGTGTGGTGACACTGTTTTTTGCTTTTTACCATGTAGGCTGTACCTGATGATACAGCTCTGGGCCACAAAAATTGTTGTGTTTCAATAAACAACAATTTTACCAGCTGTTAGTGGAATTCTTCCTAACATCATGCCTCTGGATGCCCAGAATATAAAATAGTTTGTGGAGCAAAGTAGTTTGGATTCACATCTGAATAAAGTTCGTTTATTCTTGCTATGTGGGGCAAGTTAATTGGCGAGGCTCCTTCAGCCTTGACACAAAATTTGGCAACAAGGAGTGGATTTCATCCCACCAATGACTATTTTTCATACTTTTTTATGCTCACCCAGCAGAGTTTCCCATTCTCTGCGTACTACTTATGATAGTTAACAATATCTTTCTCTTTCACCACTTGCGTAGGTCTCATTTCAATATGGCTTCACCTCCCTTGACTTTATTGCTGTAGCTGCTGCTACTACAGTGCAAGAAACAGAACAATGAATTGCAACAGAAGCTAAATTGCATACTGCTCATGACTACAAGAGATGCTGCTGCTGTTGCTCCCAGCCGAGCCTGTCAACACCCTGCTGGAGTCCCACCAGTCTGTCAGCCATCTGGCCAAGTCCATCGGCTGCCTGCCAACATCCCCCTGACCCATCACCCTAACCACCAAACCTGCCAACTCCCTGCTGATACCCTACTGGCCCGCCGACTTCCAGCTGAATACGTCACCGTATGGCCGACATCCCAATGGCCTGTCACCTGTCGTTGCTAGATCCTTCGCAGCTGGCTCTATCACTGCATTGGCACTGGGTCAGGTTCCCACAGAGGTATCTTCTCCCCTGCTGCCCTGATGCTGCTTATGGGTTTTGCAATATCATCCAGAGATCACAGTGCCACACCAGAGTACGCAACGTGAATCAATACACACAAATTACTGAGGACTTGCTGCAGTTCACAACAACCAATGAGAGACTCTCCAGGAGACACACCCTTCCTCTCAGTACAGCAGTGCACTTGTGCTGAGATCCATATAATGTCGGACATGCAAGAGCTCTGCCCCCAGTTCATGACCTAATCTAGAGTCAACATGATAATGTAGAACAAACAAGTTGTTAAAGTTTCTGATGAAGTGTACTTTCATAAATATTGCATTTCTTACTGCAAGAGAACAATTTGTTAATATATGCATCATGTGATGCTTTGCCAGTCAATGACAGTTACAAAGTATACAACAATCCAATTGCAAAGAAGTGTGCTAAAGTTAAGTAAATTTTTTATTCAATTATGTGATACAGTGAACTAATATTTCATGTGTTCTAGTTTGATGAGCCTTATCCCACAGTAATCACAGAAACCATAATTATGGCCGACAAAAGTAATTTTGTCTGGTCTTAACAGGTTTCAATGAGTCTCTGGCCAACACCACAACTACACTACCCAATGAAGCCGGCCCCACAGCCTCTAGCACTGCCACAGGCACGACATCAGCCTGAATCCCCCCCCCCCCCCTCACCACCAGCCTGGCTCATTGTGGCACCAGTATGGCCCCTACACTGCTGGTATGGCCCCTTCCGGCCACCACCATGTCCTCTTCGCTGTTGGTGCAGCCTCATCTGCTGCCGGCATGGCCTCCTCCACCCCTGGCACAACTTCCTCCTCTGCCAGCCTGGCAGCCTCCACTGCCAGCCCAGCCTCACTCAACATCCTATCGCATACTCTGTACCTATGGTTTCATTTTCTGCATCACTTCCTCCTTCTGTTCCTGATTTTTCACCTCGTGAAATACCGCCCTTATTTGAGGCATCCTTCTCATTTCCATTTCCTTCTGCTATCCTTTTCATTGAGCATACAGTGGGAAGTTCACAGAAGTTATGATGTAAAATCCTGGGCCACATCTGAGCTCAAGACTGTCCCCATGTCTCAGTGGCCAGCTTGCCTTCCTCAATGATGACCCTCCTTGCCTGTTTTTCATGTCTCCGATAATGGCAGCCTGTTCTGCAATCCATTTCAATGTCACATCGGATGCCTTGCCAGTCTGTTGGCATCACTGCATCTTGGGCACTCGCCTTTGGTCAAGCACCTCCTTCTGAAAGCTGCCAATGCCTCCCAATGCCCCCACTGTCCACTGGGCCAAGGACACCTCTTCCCAGCAGCGGCTACATTGCCTCTGAGCTAGCTTTGTCACCTCTTCTTAAGGAGGGGATGGATATTATAGGTGCCTGGGATCCACCTCCAAGCAACACAGGGATATACTGTGGGTTGTTACCTCTCCAGATGCTGGTGACAGATAACACAAGCACACATAGCTTCATTTCCAACAGTCACTATGGTAACTCACTGTGCCAAACTTTTCTGATAACAATGCGAGAGTCACTGCAATTAGTGCGGCCATCATTGGCATCGATTCTTCCTCTCTGCAGGTCATGTGCTTGCTGATTTTTGTGAAGATATTTTTCCAACAGATGGTTGTAAAGGATGCCACCCCACAACACTGCACCATTCTGCATCAGGAGAGATGCACCAACCACATTCTGCTGGTCCCTCTATCAGAGCTCCCTTTGACCCACTGCAATTGTTCACACTGAACTGCAGTCTAGTGTTCACTCCATGCCTTGTCTGAGTTCATGCTGAGTTCAATGTTGGCTGCACCTGTGGCACGTCCATCAATACACATCTCGTTATTAGACCTGGATTAGTCTGAATGTGGAAATTGTAAAAAGCAAATATCATTTCTAATAGTTGTCTCGTCAGTCAAGTTTCTTCCAAGACAATAGTACCAATAAACCAACTTAGCAATCATACTGGATAAGCCCTAGACAGTGGTAATTTCCTTGGCACACATTTCCTAGTATATTTGGCACCGTTGTCTTTACAAACAACCGTTCTTCACAAATCACTATTCATGGGAATAATTTAATACAGTTCTCAGATAGAATCACCAAAGTTTTATGAACATATTTCATTATATGTTGATTTTTAATGAAGATATTTACACTGATGTTGACTGGCAAATGCATGTTAAAATGTCAGCTACTGGGTGCTGAGGGTTGTAACTATTGTCAGATGGTTCTATATATAGAAGAACGCAAGGATAATTGGTGAAATCTGTAAATACATTTTACTTCATAATGATATGTAAATGTAAACTCCATCCATAGATGCTGGTTGGTTGACTGGTATCGACCAGCCACTATGTCAACCTCTGCCAATGGCATCACTGGATGCAGTATGGAGGGGCATGGGGTCAGCACACCACTTTCATAACCTGGTGCTGTCACTACTTGGTCAAGTAGCTCCCCGGATGGCATCACGAGGTTGAGTGCACCCCCTTTCAGGACTCCCCCCCCCCCCCTAGAAAAATCCCTAGCAGTACTGGGTATATGGAACCCAGATGCTTCGCATAGTGGTCAACCACGCTGCCCACTCAGCTACAGAGGTGGGCAGAGGTCAAATTTAGTACTAATGATGTTCTAGTGAACCAAATAGTAATTAGTTTAGCTGTATTTTAGGTGACTGTAAAATTAATGAAATTCAATGTACTATTTTCTTGATACAATGTATACATCCATGGTGATTTGCTGAGTTTTAAGCAAATTACACATGTTCATATTTTTCGTAATGTGTCTCATTTTTTTACTAAAACACTATTTCAATAAACAAATGTATTTCCTAGATCAGAAAAATTTGGGCAACAGAACTGTAACATCAGCTTTTAGATCTTAACTTGCTTCCAGGTGCAACTAACAAGGGAACCTCCCCATCGCACCCCCCCTCAGATTTAGTTATAAGTTGGCACAGTGGACAGGCCTTGAAAAACTGAACACAGATCAATCGAGAAAACAGGAAGAAGTTGTGTGGAACTATGAAAAAATAAGCAAAATATACAAACTGAGTAGTCAATGCGCAACATACGCAACATCAAGGACAATGTGAGTTCTAGAGCGCCGTGGTCCCGTGGTTAGCATGAGCGGCTCCGGAACGAGAGGTCCTTGGTTCAAGTCGTCCATCGACTGAAAAGTTTAATTTTTTATTTTCAGACAATTATTATCTGTCCGTCCGTCTGTCCATCTGATGCGAGGTAGCTGCGCTGTAGTATGGGGACGCCACACCTAAACAAACATCGAAACACACGACATCAGTCAACTACAACGCACGGAAGAGAGGCTAATGAGGCTCCCTGGCTGGCAGTTGACTGTTCACTACTTTGGACGAGAGTGCATTAAATACGTGAGATGTATTCCATGGGCAATATGAATCCAGCAGATATAGCTCCCGACTTCAATAACAATCGCACGGTTTTGCGGTGCGGTCGCAAAACACAGACACTAAACTTATTACAGTGAACAGAGACGTCAATGAATGAACGGACAGATCATAACTTTGCGAAAATAAAAACAGTAAACTTTTCACTCGAGGGAAGACTTGAACCAAGGACCTCTCGTTCCACAGCGGCTCACGCTAACCACAGGACCACGGCTCTCCTAAGCTCACACAGTCCTTGATGTTGCCTATCTTGCACATGGACTACTCAGTTTGTATATTTTGCTTACTTTTTTCATAGTTCCACACAACTTCTTCTTGTTTTCTCGATTGATCTGTGTTCAGTTTTTCAAGCCCTATCCACTGTGCCAACTTATAACTAAATCTGAAGGAGGTGCGATGGGGAGGTTCCCTTGTAAGGAAAGTATTTTCAGGTGGGTGGAAAACTTAATTTATGAATAACTTTATAATTAATAAAATTTGAGAAAAAGTAAACCATTTACTGGAAAGAGAAAAATTACTGCTTCAGAATGTGGTGTGTCACTTTAGAAATAAGTTATCATTAGCTCACAACATTTTTTTCACAGCACATGGTTTTTAAATATATTAAGTTATGGATGTCTTTTCTACTCCACCTCTAGCAGAACATTTTCTCATTTATTTATCTATTTTTTTTCCTAGTCTCAATACTCTGTTTTCATCATGTACTCTGCCTTTGTCTCTAAATTATCTTCATAGTGACATCCTAACCAATCCATGCATGCACCTGCCAGTTTCATCATAACACCATCTTTTATAATCCTCTCTTGCCCTATTACTCCTTTCCATGCCTCACATAACTTCCATTTCACTGCCACACATACCAGCCAAGACTGCTACTTATTCCAAACAATTGGCAGTGTCAGGGGACTACAGTGGCTGTGAGTGTGATTTGTTTCTGTTTGTTACATCTCGAGAAGCTAAGCAGTTTTCCATCTTCTCCACATATCTGCCTACTGCTTAGCACAACCCATATTTGCCAAGTAGTGATCTATCATCATACAGGTATTATGTCACCTTTGACTATGTATTACTGTGTCACTATCTTACAAATTTAGATAAAAATGAAAAAAATGGAAAGATTAAAATACTATAGCAGACACAATCAGCTATTTGGTCAGATACAGCTTCTCCGTAACACCCAAAAATCTAAGGAAGTACACAAAATTTTAAATATGTACCACACTCATCTTGCCAGTTGATACTAACAATCTGCACCAAAACAGAACAACCAACAGAATGGAAAATGACCCTGATTTACACAATTCATAATAAGGGTGTCAAATTGAAATGTGACAACTTTGGAGAAATAGCTGTGCTTAATACACTGAAGTGCCAAAGAAACTGGTATAGGCATGCATATTCAAATACAGCGATATGTAAGCAGGCAGAATACGGTTCTATGGTCGGCAACACCTATATAAGACAACAAATGTCTGGCACAGTTGTTAGATCGGTTACTGCTGCTACAATGGCAGGTTATCAAGATTTCAATGAATTTGAATGTGGTGTTATAGACAGCACATGAGTGATGGGACACAGCATATCTGAGGTAGCGATGAAGTGAGGAATTCCCGGTATGACCGTTTCACGAGTGTACCATGAATATCAGGAACCTGGTAAAGCATCAAATATCCAACATCGCTGTGGCCGGAGAAAGATCCTGCAAGAAGGGGACCAATGATGACTGAAGAGAATCGTTCAACATGACAAAAGTCCAACCCTTCTGCAAATTGCTACATTTTTCAATGCTGGGCCATCAGCAAGTGTCAGCATGTGAACCATTCACTGAAACATCATCGATATGGGCTTTTGGAGCTGAAGACCCACTTGTGACTGCATGACACAAAGCTTTACACCTTGCCTGGGCCTGTCAACATCGACATTGGGCTGTTGAAGACTGGAAACATGTTGCCTGGTCGGATGAGACTTATTTCACATTGTATCAAGCAGCCCTGCAGGATTCATAGTGTCAATTCCCTCCAGCACTACTTCAGACATTAGTCACGTCCATGCCATGTTGTGTTGCGACACTTCTGTACACTCACGGGAGCCCTACACGATATTAGGTATCTTTACCAGTTTCTTGGGCTCTTCGGTGCATATGCTACAGGATCCTGTCTGACTGCCTCGTACATAGAACTCAGTAATTGGTGAATATTAAGGAGGTTTTCAACCAAGGTGGTCAACTGTGGATCACATCTTCATTCTCTGACAGCTCACTGAAAAACTGAGACAACATGGTAAAGAACTACACATTTTGTCAGTAGATTTCAAGAAGGTCTATGATTGCATAAACCACAAGAGCCTGTTCAGTTGTCTGTTGTCAGAGTTTGAGATGCCACAGAAGTTCATCAACCTGGTAAACATCTGCTCAAGTGAAACACACAGTAAGGTGAAGATGAGACACTGACTAACAGGAAAATCTGCTTGAGTGAAACACACAGTAATGTGAAGATGGAAAACCAACTAACAGGTGACTTTGAAATTGTGATGTGTCTCAGTCAAGGAGATGGATGATCTTTTACCATGTTCAGTTTTATCCTTGAGAAGATCATATGTGAGACTTTCAAACAGGACTTAGAAGTGATTCAAGTCAAAGGGAAGAAGCTGTCATCTCTAGCCTATGCAGATGATATCTGCTTAATCAACAGCTCTAAAGAAGAATTGGAACAAATGACCAGGGTACTGGAGATGGCTGCCAGTAAATTTGGGCCACTTATAAACAAAGCTAAGGTAGATAACCTTGTTATGGCTCATTGAGAAGGTCAAGATACTGGACAACTACAGTCACTCTGGAAGGAAGACCATTTCTACAACAAAGTCCATGAATTTAAATACTTTTCAGAAAGAACTCAACATATGAAGTAGAGATCAATTACAGCCTAACACAACTGCTTCAGTCCAGGTTCAAGATTTGACTCTGTAAAACCTTGGTCCAATCTGTGGTACTACTGCATATAGCTGTGAGCAGGACTTTCATGAATTTTTCATATCTGAGAGAAAAGTGCTACAGAAGATCTTTGATCCAGTGTTGCATACAAACATACCAATATAGCAGGAATCAAAAGATGCAAGCAGCTACATTGGATTGGGCATGTGACTTGGATGGAAGATGGCAGATGGTCACAGAAGCTCCTGGATTTCATCCCATCAGGTAGGAGACTTCCAGAAAGACCAAGGAAGAGGTGGAGGGATGGCCTCAATTAAGACCTACAACAGTCAGAGATAGGTGTGGACAGATGGCAGTGATGAATAGAAGACAATGAGGAAGGAAACTTGTAACAACATGCAGTCCACCGGGCCTGGTTGTGTAAAAGTAAGTACCACAATCACCTTGGTATTAGCCAAACAGTGTGCAAGTCCCCAGAATAATTTGTTTCAACACAATGAATGATCTTCTGGTTCACCATTGAGGCAATTACTCACAGAGGGCAACAAAATTGCCACACTGTGTTTCTGAGAAGGTTTCACAGCTGTCCCTTGTCTGTAGCAGGAGAAGGGAATTATGAATCACCTGAATATATTTTATGCCAGGAACATTTTTCGAATTGACTGGAGCCCACAGAGGGAATCAGACAAGATGAAAAGCACTCTTCCCTATCCCCACTACACATGCTCCACTGCCTTGCTAGCAGTTGTTCACAAAGAACTGTAGACATGTCTGCCTGGAATACCCGTATCAAAGGAAAACTCACTCAAGAAAACTAATAAATTATGAGACAGAAATTGTATTACCCTTGACCAATGTAAGTATGTTTTATATTAATCTTGTTTGCCAATCCTTGTAATGTTGTAGATTTCTGTGCTGGAGCACAAAAGGTCTTTGGATTAACTGCATAGAAAAAATGATAAATGTAGGATGTCCTTTACCTTTTCTATTTTTATTCTTTCTGTTTGGAACAACATTGGGGTCAACGAGAGACAAAAATTAAGCTAGAGCATGTGTCCCCTTTTACTTTTATACTTGTCTGTCAGCAGTCCTATGCATTTCACGTACTTGAGGTAAGTACTGCCCAGTAATTCTGTTTCATAATTTGGCAGGAATATCTTATAGACAAGAACAGGAAAAATGATTGAGCAGCCAATAAAGTCAAACTGCTTCAACCTATTTTTAGACTCTGCACTGCTAGTAATAAAACATACTTTCAAAGCTAGATTGAGACTGCTGTAAGTTTTATTCACCCACATTGCAGTAATTACATGTATGCACCACAAGTTTTGGCAAACTTCAGTTGCCATCTTCAGATCTGAAAGAAATTTTTACAACAGTTTTTTACACACAGAATCCATTATGAAGAACCTCTTTTTCAAAATATGTCCATTACATACCATCTAAATACATCAAACCTTGTGCCACTCTATGTGGTGTGCTGTCATCTAGTCATGAACATATGGGAGCTCAACTGTAACATACATAAAAGCAATTATGAAAAACCAACGCCAAGACTATAATAAAACATGTTAGAGTTGCACCACACCAGTGCAACATCATATATCAAGTAATAAGAATTTAACTGTGGTAACCACTCACAAAAAATATGGATAAAACCCATAAGGTTGGCAACTGAGAACACATTACCAAGCAATAGTCAAATGGACTGTATTGTTTTAGAGAGTATCACCAGATGACAGCAGTCTCCTACATGATAACTTAAGAATATACTACATACATATTTTCTGTGTTTGTATAATACATACAGTGATGACAATAATCTGCAATTACAACTTTTTTCATACTATGAAGGCCTCTTTATTACTCTCCCACAGGTTCTGTCTCCTTCACTCTCATCCTAGCACTGTTCTGTCTCTGTCACTGTGTTTCGCTGCCACTGTGTCCCTCTCTTTCTCTCACACTGCCATAGTCTCCTCTGCTCTTTCTATACCACAACCACTGTCTAATATCACAGACTTATTATTACTTATTATTTTTCCATCACTCTCTCACTGCCACTGTCTCCTTTTCTCACAGCATAAAAAAGCAGAAATATGTTTGCATACCAAACTTTGTGAAAAATTTTAAAGGTGCTGAGGAAGCAAGAATGAGGCAGCTACTACCCTAACTTTTCAATCAGAGATATTTAAACATGAGCATATTCACCTCTCTTTGTGTTCCAACAGGAGCATTGTTCCACTGGTTTCCTTCTTTTTCCTGCTACAGCAGGGCATGTCACTCATATGAAAAGAACTGTATGGGTAAGTAAAATTTTGATGGTTTTCTTGTGTGAAACTGAAATAATAGATCACTAATTTTACACCTCGACTGGATTTTACACACACAAAAATTCTTTATGTGCTACAGTACTACAACATGGAATTATCAGAACTATTCCGATAATAGCAGAGACATTTTATAACATCTTTCTTCATGATAAGTCATGTTGTAAACTACATTTTCACCTCATGTATTTTATATCTACTTGCACGGTAACTTTGAACCTCTATGTCTCAGAAACAGGAAAAGATAACAAGAAAATTTTCAAGTTTGTTTGAGGTTGGGTTCTTATGAATGTATAGTAAAAATTGCACCCATTGGTTGTGGATAGTCATCATGGAATCTGCAGCTCAGTTTTGGTACTCAAATATCATCTTTTTGGAGTGTTTCTTGGTGACATATAAAGATTTTTGAAAATGGAAAGATATCACTTCTAGATAAATGCCTACAGAATATAAGGTTAAAATCTGAGCAATTTGCTGTGCTTATTTATTACTTAGATTTCATCTCACACAGGATTTTATGCGCTTATTTGACATGTACATGCAAGATAACTTTGAATTCTGTATCTCAGAAACAGATAAGGATTTCTACAAAATTTTCACAGTTGTTTGAGATCAGGTTCTTCGGAACATATTGTAAAAATTTTAGCCATTTACTGTGTATAACCATCTTCAAATTTGTGGCTCAGTTTTGATATGGAAAATGGGTAAAAAACCATTTTTTCCAAGGAGCCACCCAACAACTAACAGTGCCTCCATAAGCACCTTAAGACCCACCATAGATGACGTTGTTGTTGTGGTCTTCAGTCCTGAGACTGGTTTGATGCAGCTCTCCATGCTACTCTATCCTGTGCAAGCTTCTTCATTTCCCAGTACCTACTGCAACCTACATCCTTCTGAATCTGCTTAGTGTATGCATCTCTTGGTCTCCCCCTACGATTTTTACCCTCCACGCTGCCCTCCAATACTAAATTGGTGATCCCTTGATGCCTCAGAACATGTCCTACCAACCGATCCCTTCTTCTGGTCAAGTTGTGCCACAAACTCCTCTTCTCCCCAATCCGATTCAGTACCTCCTCATTAGTTATGTGATCTACCCATCTAATCTTCAGCATTCTTCTGTAGCACCACATTTCGAAAGCTTCTATTCTCTTCTTGTCCAAACTATTTATCGTCCATGTTTCACTTCCATACATGGCTACACTCCATACAAATACTTTCAGAAAAGACTTCCTGACACTTAAATCTATACTCGATGTTAACAAATTTCTCTTCTTCAGAAACGCTTTCCTTGCCATTGCCAGTCTACATTTTATATCCTCTATACTTCGACCATCATCGGTTATTTTGCTCCCCAAATAGCAAAACTCCTTTACTACTTTAAGTGTCTCATTTCCTAATCTAATACCCTCAACATCCCCCGACTTACTTCGACTACATTCCATTATCCTCGTTTTGCTTTTGTTGATGTTCATCTTATATCCTCCCTTCAAGACACCATCCATTCCGTTCAACTGCTCTTCCAAGTCCTTTGCTGTCTCTGACAGAATTACAATGTCATCGGCGAACCTCAAAGTTTTTATTTCTTCTCCATGGATTTTAATACCTACTCCGAATTTTTCTTTTGTTTCCTTCACTGCTTGCTCAATATACAGATTGAATAACATCGGGGAGAGGCTACAACCCTGTCTTACTCCCGTCCCAACCACTGCTTCCCTTTCGTGTCCCTCGACTCTTATAACTGCCATCTGGTTTCTGTACAAATTGTAAATAGCCTTTCGCTCCCTGTATTTTACCCCTGCCACCTTTAGAATTTGAAAGAGAGTATTCCAGTCAACATTGTCAAAAGCTTTCTCTAAGTCTACAAATGCTAGAAACGTAGGTTTGCCTTTCCTTAATCTTTCTTCTAAGATAAGTCGTAAGGTCAGTATTGCCTCACGTGTTCCAGTATTTCTACGGAATCCAAACTGATCTTCCCCGAGGTCGGCTTCTACCAGTTTTTCCATTCGTCTGTAAAGAATTCGTGTTAGTATTTTGCAGCTGTGGCTTATTAAACTGATTGTTCGGTAATTCTCACATCTGTCAACACCTGCTTTCTTTGGGATTGGAATTATTATATTCTTCTTGAAGTCTGAGGGTATTTCGCCTGTTTCATACATCTTGCTCACCAGATGGTAGAGTTTTGTCAGGACTGGCTCTCCCAAGGCCGTCAGTAGTTCCAATGGAATGTTGTCTACTCCGGGGGCCTTGTTTCGACTCAGGTCTTTCAGTGCTCTGTCAAACTCTTCACGCAGTATCGTATCTCCCATTTCATCTTCATCTACATCCTCTTCCATTTCCATAATATTGTCCTCAAGTACATCGCCCTTGTATAGACCCTCTATATACTCCTTCCACCTTTCTGCTTTCCCTTCTTTGCTTAGAACTGGGTTTCCATCTGAGCTCTTGATGTTCATAAAAGTGGTTCTCTTATCTCCAAAGGTCTCTTTAATTTTCCTGTAGGCAGTATCTATCTTACCCCTAGTGAGATAAGCCTCTACATCCTTACATTTGTCCTCTAGCCATCCCTGCTTAGCCATTTTGCACTTCCTGTCAATCTCATTTTTGAGACGTTTGTATTCCTTTTTGCCTGCTTCATTTACTGCATTTTTATATTTTCTCCTTTCATCAATTAAACTCAATATTTCTTCTGTTACCCAAGGATTTCTACTAGCCCTAGTCTTTTTACCTACTTTATCCTCTGCTGCCTTCACTACTTCATCCCTCAAAGCTACCCATTCTTCTTCTACTGTATTTCTTTCCCCCATTCCTGTCAATTGTTCCCTTATGCTCTCCCTGAAACTCTCTACAGCCTCTGGTTCTTTCAGTTTATCCAGGTCCCATCTCCTTAAATTCCCACCTTTTTGCAGTTTCTTCAGTTTTAATCTACAGGTCATAACCAATAGATTGTGGTCAGAGTCCACATCTGCCCCTGGAAATGTCTTACAATTTAAAACCTGGTTCCTAAATCTCTGTCTTACCATTATATAATCTATCTGATACCTTTTAGTATCTCCAGGGTTCTTCCATGTATACAACCTTCTATCATGATTCTTAAACCAAGTGTTAGCTATGATTAAGTTGTTCTCTGTGCAAAATTCTACCAGGCGGCTTCCTCTTTCATTTCTTAGCCCCAATCCATATTCACCTACTACGTTTCCTTCTCTCCCTTTTCCTACACTCGAATTCCAGTCACCCATGACTATTAAATTTTCGTCTCCCTTCACTATCTGAATAATTTCTTTTATTTCATCATACATTTCTTCAATTTCTTCGTCATCTGCAGAGCTAGTTGGCATATAAACTTGTACTACTGTAGTAGGTGTGGGCTTCGTATCTATCTTGGCCACAATAATGCGTTCACTAAGCTGTTTGTAGTAGCTTACCCGCGTTGCTATTTTCCTATTCATTATTAAACCTACTCCTGCATTACCCCTATTTGACTTTGTGTTTATAACCCTGTAGTCACCTGACCAGAAGTCTTGTTCCTCCCGCCACCGAACTTCACTAATTCCCACTATATCTAACTTTAACCTATCCATTTCCCTTTTCAAATTTTCTAACCTACCTGCCCGATTAAGGGACCTGACATTCCACGCTCCGATCCGTAGAACGCCAGTTTTCTTTCTCCTGATAACGACATCCTCTTGAGTAGTCCCCGCCCGGAGATCCGAATGGGGGACTATTTTACCTCCGGAATATTTTACCCAAGAGGACGCCATCATCATTTAATCATACAGTAAAGCTGCATGCCCTCGGGAAAAATTACGGCCGTAGTTTCCCCTTGCTTTCAGCCGTTCGCAGTACCAGCACAGCAAGGCCGTTTTGGTTATTGTTACAAGGCCAGATCAGTCAATCATCCAGACTGTTGCCCTTGCAACTACTGAAAAGGCTGCTGCCCCTCTTCAGGAACCACACGTTTGTCTGGCCTCTCAACAGATACCCCTCCGTTGTGGTTGCACCTACGGTACGGCTATCTGTATCGCTGAGGTACGCAAGCCTCCCCACCAACGGCAAGGTCCATGGTTCATGGGGGGCCATAGATGACATCAAATGCAAAAAGAACCTAAGCAGGAGTAAGTGTGTAATTTCATATTTTGACATTGTGCTATAGGATTGTGACACTAAGACAGTCCTTCTGTTGGGTACACAAATAGTCCCTAGCCCAAAGGCTATCCAAAACGCTTGACCCCAACATTCTATTGTGAACAGAACCTGATATATGAACCATTGAAGAATCCCATTTTATGTGTGAAGGTTTTGGAAGATATTAGGTAGAGCATGCTGCCACATACATATCAATTTATTGTGTGGTTTTTAGTGCTTGGAGACTGAAGAGATGTTCTGTTCATCGTTGATGCAGTTCTTTTCATTTAAACAGCAAGGCTGCACCTTTAGAAAAACTGGAATCTGTCAAGAAAGGAATGTAACTGCCTGTGGCCTATAGCAAAAGATCAAGATTGGCATTCTCCGAAATTGCAAATGTGAAACCACAGAAACCCTTTATCAAGGTTGCCAGTGGATGGATTTGGAACACTTCGCATCCTGAATTCAGGGGTTGCTATATCAGCACCTCATCCCGCAGATCTATTCCAGTCACTGTAGAATTTGGAAAAACTGGTTCTTGTACATTGTTTTAAAATAAAATAAAATGTATTACAAACAAGAAACTCTGATACTGCCATGTTTTTTCTTTAATTGTGCATGCCTGGCCATTTGATGATACATAAATATATGCATATTTTAAGATTTAATGGGCATGGAATTCCTTGCTTCAGTTATTATAGTGTTAGAAGAGCGTAAATAGATTTTGAATGAAAGGCGGGGCGGGGAGACACGTTACATGGAACAGTTTGTTTGGACAAATTCAAACAGCCCACTGGAAAAATATTTTAGAAACAAACAAACTGTAGAATGTGTTACCATCACATACCTCTTCTGCTCTCCACAAACCCCTCCCCTTAAATCCATATCGGAATCAGAACTGGTTTTCATAACTGAGTGACCAGACTGGGTGATATTTTGCCATCTGGGCAACTTATGATAGGGGTGGCACAGGTAAATCCAAGTGTACTTTTATTCAGTGATTTTAATATAATGTTATCTGTAATATTGTTACCATTCCACTGCCTTGTAAAATACAGAATTATTGGAACCCCAAAGTTCTACCAGTCTCCAAATAATGATGCCAGTACTAACATTAAACAGCTGGAAATTGGTAATCAAGCTACTACAGTAGTGCACACACATTTTTAACTTATCGCAACTCAAGTGGACAAATCAAAACCAGTCTTCCTCTTCTTTCTTGCTACAAGCTTCTCCACAATTAGCAACTATCATAACAGTACACAGCACAAAAACAATAAATAACAACATGTAAATTAAATCCAACCCCAAGTTAGAACTGAACTAATTAACGAAACAATAAATGAGCTCAAGTAAGGTTGACTATGTAGAGTAGTTGCTCTTGGCTAAATCAGGGATGGGTGATAGCTGACAGTGCTATCAGTATATAGATACTTTAAATCTACTGACCCCCCACCCCCCCCCCCCCCATGAACCATGGACCTTTCCATTGGTGGGGAGGCTTGCGTGCCTCAGCGATACAGATGGCTGTACCGTAGGTGCAACCACAACGGAGGGGTATCTGTTGAGAGGACAGACAAACGTGTGGTTCCTGAAGAGGGGCAGCAGCCTTTTCAGTAGTTGCAGGGGCAACAGTCTGGATGATTGACTGATCTGGCCTCGTAACACTAACCAAAACGGCCTTGCTGTGCTGGTACTGCGAACGGCTGAAAGCAAGGGGAAACTACAGCCGTAATTTTTCCTGAGGGCATGCAGCTTTAATATATGGTTAAATGATGATGGCGTCCTCTTGGGTAAAATATTCTGGAGGTAAAATAGTCCCCCATTTGGATCTCTGGGCGGGGACTATTCAAGAGGACGTCGTTATCAGGAGAAAGAAAACTGGCGTTCTGTGGATCGGAGCATGGAATGTCAGATCCCTTAATCGGGCAGGTAGGTTAGAAAATTTAAAAAGGGAAATTGATAGGTTAAAGTTAGATATAGTGGGAATTAGTGAAGTTTGGTGGCAGGAGGACCAAGACTTTTGGTCAGGTGAATACAGGGTTATAAATACAAAATCAAATAGGGGTAATGCAGGAGTAGGTTTAATAATGAATAAAAAAATAGGAGTGCGGGTAAGCTACTACAAACAGCATAGTGAACACATTATTGTGGCCAAGATAGACATGAAGCCCACACCGACTACAGTAGTACAAGTTTATATGCCAACTAGCTCTGATGATGAAGAAATTGATGAAATGTGTGATGAGATAAAAGAAATTATTCAGGTAGTGAAGGGAGAAGAAAATTTAATAGTCATGGGTGACTGGAATTCGACAGTAGGAAAAGGAAGAGAAGGAAACATAGTAGGTGAATATCTTAGAAGAAAGATTAAGGAAAGGCAAACCTATGTTTCTAGCATTTGTAGACTTAGAGAAAGCTTTTGACAATGTTGACTGGAATACTCTCTTTCAAATTTTAAAGGTGGCAGGGGTAAAATACAGGGAGCGAAAGGCTATTTACAATTTGTACAGAAACCAGATGGCAGTTATAAAGAGTCGAGGGGCATGAAAGGGAAGCAGTGGTTGGGAAGGGAGTGAGACAGGGTTGTAGCCTCTCCCCGATGTTATTCAATCTGTATATTGAGTAAGCAGTAAAGGAAACAAAAGAAAAATTCGGAGTAGGTATTAAAATCCATGGAGAAGAAGTAAAAACTTTGAGGTTCGCCGATGACATTGTAATTATGTCAGAGACAGCAAAGGACTTGGAAGAGCAGTTGAACGGAATGGACAGTGTCTTGAAAGGAGGATATAAGATGAACATCGACAAAAGCAAAATGAGGATAAGGGAATGTAGTCGAATCAAGTCGGGTGATGCTGAGGGAATTAGATTAGGAAATGAGATACTTAAAGTAATAAAGGAGTTTTGCTATTTGGGGAGCAAAATAACTGATGATGGTCGAAGCAGAGAGTATATAAAATGTAGACTGGCAATGGCTAGAAAAGCATTTCTGAAGAAGAGAAATTTGTTAACATCAAGTATAGATTTAAGTGTCAGGAAGTCGTTTCTGAAAGTATTTGTATGGAGTGTAGCCACGTATGGAAGTGAGACATGGACGATAAATAGTTTGGACAAGAAGAGAATAGAAGTTTTCGATATGTGGTGCTACAGAAGAATGCTGAAGATTAGATGGGTAGATCACATAACTAATGAGGAGGTATTGAATAGAATTAGGGAGAAGAGGAGTTTGTGGCACAACTTGACAAGAAGAAGGGACTGGTTGGTAGGAAATTTTCTGAGGCATCAAGGGATCACAAATTTAGCACTGGAGGGCAGCGTGGAGGGTACAAATCGTAGAGGGAGACCAAGAGATGAATACACTAAGCAGATTCAGAAGGACGTAGGTTGCAGTAAGTACTTGGAGATGAAGAAGCTTGCACAGGATAGAGTAACATGGAGAGCTGCATCAAAGCAGTCTCAGGATTGAAGACCACAACAACAACAACAACAAATCTACTGAAGTCGTTGCTGACTATTGACAGTGTGTATCCCTTTTTCATTATATGACTGAAAATCAAAATTTCTTTCAATTGCAGTACACGACAACTAGGTCATGTGTAACAATACAGGGCTATTACAAATGATTGAAGCGATTTCATAAATTCACTGTAGCTCCATTCATTGACATATGGTCATGACACACTACAGATACGTAGAAAAACTCATAAAGTTTTGTTCGGCTGAAGCCGCACTTCAGGTTTCTGCCACCAGAGCGCTTGAGAGCGCATGAGACAAAATGGTGACAGGAGCCGAGAAAGCGTATGTCGTGCTTGAAATGCACTCACATCAGTCAGTCATAACAGTGCAACGACACTTCAGGACGAAGTTCACCAAAGATCCACCAACTGCTAACTCCATTCGGCAATGGTATGCGCAGTTTAAAGCTTCTGGATGCCTCTGTAAGGGGAAATCAATGGGTCAACCTGCAGTGAGCGATGAAACGGTTGAACACGTGCGGGCAAGTTTCACGCGTAGCCCGCGGAAGTCGACGAATAAAGCAAGCAGGGAGCTAAACGTACCACAGCTGACAGTTTGGAAAATGTTACGGAAAAGGCTAAAGCAGAAGCCTTACCGTTTACAATTGCTACAAGCCCTGACACCCGATGACAAAGTCAAACCCTTTGAATTTTCGGCGTGGTTGCAACAGCTCAGGGAAGAGGATGCGTTCAGTGCGAAACTTGTTTTCAGTGATGAAGCAACATTTTTTCTTAATGGTGAAGTGAACAGACACAATGTGTGAATCTGGGCGGTAGAGAATCCTCACGCATTCGTGCAACAAATTCGCAATTCACCAAAAGTTAACGTGTTTTGTGCAATCTCACGGTTTAAAGTTTATGGCCCCTTTTTCTTCTGCGAAAAAAACATTACAGGACACGTGTATCTGGACATGCTGGAAAATTGGCTCATGCCACAACTGGAGACTGACAGCGCTGACTTCATCTTTCAACAGGATGGTGCTCCGCCGCACTTCCATCATGATGTTCGGCATTTCTTAAACAGGAGATTGGAAAACCGACGGATCGGTCATGGTGGAGATCATGATCAGCAATTCATGTCATGGCCTCCACGCTCTCGCGACTTAACCCCATGCGATTTCTTTCTGTGGGGTTATGTGAAAGATTCAGTGTTTAAACCTCCTCTACCAAGAAACGTGCCAGAACTGCAAGCTCGCATCAACGATGCTTTCGAACTCATTGATGGGGACATGCTGCGCCAAGTGTGGGAGGAACTTGATTATTGGCTTGATGTCTGCCGAATCACTAAAGGGGCACATATCGAACATTTGTGAATGCCTAAAAAAACTTTTTGAGTTTTTGTATGTGTGTGCAAAGCATTGTGAAAATATCTCAAATAATAAAGTTATTGTAGAGCTGTGAAATCGCTTCAATCATTTGTAATAACCCTGTATTTACATTTTAGGTTGAATCAAGAACCCCCCGCCCCAGAACCACGCCCCTTCCCCTTTGACTGTGTTCTTGCTTGTCAGTGTGTAGTCAGCTGTCACCACATACAGAGTGAGTTACATATTAGTATTTTGTCAGTAACTTCAGTGAGTGGTTAGCACAATTATAGTGTATTACTTGACATGTGCCACACTGGTGCATCTGATCCAATGAGGGAGGTGCACCTCTGACATACTTTATTATCTTGACACTGGATTTTCCATAATTGCTTTTATGTACGTTACTGTTATAACCAGGAATAACACAATAACCTCTTCAGTCTGGTTTATTAAATCACAAATCACTTTTTAACAATTATGTTAGCCAAGCGTCTACCCAGGCTCACACTCAGAAGTAATGCAGAATTAAAGTTTGGTTATACCAATGTCCGAATGTGCTTGGTGGGGTGCACGTCCCGTAATTATTCCCAAGTCCAGTGAAGTTCAGTCTCTCCAAGTGAAGTCGCAAGATTTTATGCCGAGCAGCCTGGTAACCTCGAGTGGTGCGGCGAGTCATACACAAGCAGCTGGAACACGGCGTACTGCACTTCCTGATGAGAACTGTCATTTGCAGTGGCGGCTGGGTTTATATAAGGCTTGCTAGTTAATGGAGCCGTCAGCTGGGGTCACTGTTTTCCAGGGAAAACCAATTGCAATGTTTCCTGGCGTAGCCAATTGCTGTGTGCTGACAAACGAGTGCGCGCAAAGGCGGCCAGCGATGGTAGCCGCGAGCCGCCCGGAGAAGTGTGGCCAGCGATGTATTTATCGGCCACGTCAGGGAGCGTGCATGTGAGGACGGCCAGCGATGGAAGCAGTGGGCCGCCCAGAGAAGTGCGGCCAGCGATGTATTTGGCGGCCGCGTACTAGAGCGCGTTGTTCGGTGTTTGTTAGAAGTGGTGTATAGCACACCCCTTCCCCTGTGGGGAAGTGTGGAAACATTGGCTGCGAATGAACACAACGTCCATGGCGTCCTCCTCCTCTGAAACCTCGTCGTCAGCGGTGAGACTGGGCACAGGAGCATACGGGCGAAAACGCCCCGGCCGGGGGCGGAGGTTATAGCGTGCAGACCACGGCAGCAGAGGAGGCAGTGCAGGAGGAACCAGTGGCATGTCTTCATCGGCATCCGGAGTGACCTGGGGGTGGCAATTGGGGGAGACCTCGGAGTCCCCGGCTGGCTGTGGCCGGGTCTGGTCCACGTCTGGGGAAAGAAGCTTTGGCTGGGAGGCGTCGTCCGTGAGCCGACCGGGGGCCAACTGCGAGGACCACCCTGGCGTGTCCTCCTCTGGTTGGCATGGGGAATAAGGGGAAGCAGGGGACGGGAGGAGAATATGCCAAGGGGGGGAGGAGAAAAACGATTGGGAAGGCAGGCGAGGGTGAAGCTGTTTGGCATGTCGAAGAACCGCCCGGTCAGGAAGTTGAACCCGGAAGACTTTCCTGCCCCTGCCCTGGATGATGGTGGCTGGAATCCAGGCTGGTTGTCGGCCGAATCCCTTCGCCCACACCAGAGTACCTGGGCGGAAATGAGAAGCAGACAGCGACGGAGCCAACCGAGGTGTCGGCAGAAGCAGATTCAAGAGGGTCCAGGACTGCTGTCCATGAAGAAGTTCCGCCGGGCTTTTATCTCCGATGGGCGTGGACCTGTAACTGCTCAAGAAAAAAGTAAGAGATGCGTCGGGGGAGTGATCCTGGAGGTATTTCTTCATCTGCGCTTTGAAGGTGCAGACCATCCTCTCTGCCTCGCCATTAGATTGAGGATAGAAGGGGGGCGTCGGAATGTGGCGAATGCCATGCCAGGCACAGAAAACCCGAAAATCCTCACTGCGGAACTGCAGACTGTTATCCGAGATGAGAACCTCCGGGGCACCTTCAATGGCAAATATTTTTTCTAAGGCTGCAATACTGGTGGAGGTGGAAATGGAGTTGCAGCGGACAATATATGGAAACCTGGAATATGCGTCGACAACAATAAAAAACATGGCATTAAACATTGGCCCAGCAAAATCAACGTGCACCCGTTCCCAAGGGCGAACACATGGTGGCCAAGAGGCAAAGGAGTGTCGTGGAGCTGCCTGCTGGTGTTGGAAGGACGGACACGTCTGCGTGAGGTGTTCAATCTCCTGAGTCATAGCGGGCAGTATGTGAACCGGTGAGCCAAAAGCTTTGTCCGGGATATCCCCCAATGACCTTGGTGTAACAGGTGCAGAACGTGCTGACGTAAAGACTGCGTAATGACGACCCGTGGATGTCCGTCGTCCAAAAGAAGTAGAAGGACCCCGTCAACCAACTGAAGCTGATGGCGGACAGTAAAGAACTGACGAAGTGCCGCAGAAGCCGTGGGAGGCGGTCGTTCGGGCCATCCATTACGCACGTAACGACAGACTTGTCGGAGCACCTCGTCGTTACTGGTTGTGTCCGCTACCCGAGAGCTGGTAATGGGAAACGCCTCTACTGTGGCCTGTGCTTCTTCGTCTACGTGAAAACACAGAATTTCCTCTTTGTGGAAATCCAAATCCGGTCCCCATGGAAGGCGGGAGAGGGCATCAGCGTTGGCATGCTCGGTTGTGTTGCGAAAGTGGATTTCATACTGGTATCGTGCCAAAAACAAAGCCCAGCGCTGAAGACAGTGAGCAGTCCGGTCAGGGATCTTTGCTGCAGGATTGAATAACGATATGAGGGGTTTATGATCCGTAATGAGGTGAAACTTTGTACCATACACAAAAACATGGAACTTCTTTAAGGCGAAGATGATGGCCAGTGCCTCTTTTTCAATTTGGGAATACCGGCGTTGTGTATCGGTTAATGTTTTCGATGCATAGGCCACAGGGTGCTCCGACCCATCTGCCACCCTGTGAGCCAGGACTGCCCCGATGCCTGTATCCGAGGCATCCGTTGCAATGACGATTTGCTTAGTAGCGTCAAAACGTGCGAGGCACGGGGCCTGCAGTAATTGGGGTTTCAAACTGTGGAAGGCGCGGTTGCATGCCGGCGTCCACTTGAAAGGAACCCCTTTTTTGCATAACTGAGACAAGGGGGCGGCTGCCGTCGCAGCTGCGGGTAAGAATTTTCGGTAATATGAAATCTTCCCCAGAAAGGAACGAACTTGTGTCAGCGTTGTAGGTCGTGGCAGCTTGATGATGGCTTCTATATGTTTCTCTAACGGACTAACACCCAAACAGGAAATGACGTGGCCCTGGTACTCAATTTCAGGTTGGAAAAAACAACATTTTTCTTTCCTACATTTTAGGCCAACCTCCCGTAAGACATGGAATAAAGATTGCAGGTTGTGACGGTGTTCCTCCGTGGTACGACCCGTCACCATGATGTCGTCCAAATAGTTAATGCATCCATCCACTTTAAGGACTGATTGTTCCAAAAACCGCTGGAAAATAGCAGGGGCACTGGCTATCCCAAACATAAGGCGTTTCGGACGATATAACCTGTGCGGTGTGTTGAGGGTCAGGAACAGCTGAGATGCGGCATCCAGTGGGAGTTGTAGGTATGCTTCAGCGAGGTCTATTTTCGAGAAGAATTTTCCACCCTTCAATATGGACAGCAACTCCTCCGGATTTGGAATAGGATATGTCTCGATCTCTGATTGGGCGTGAACTGTTACTTTAAAGTTGCCACAGAGACAGAGCTGCCCTGATGGCTTCCGAACAATGACGAGGGGAGTAGCCCACTGACTAGAAGGAATAGGCTCAAGAACACCACTTGCCGTGAGGCGGTCCAACTCCTTCTTCACTTGATGTCTGAGAGCTAAAGGAACGGCACGGGCACGAAAATAACGAGGCCGCGCATTCCGTTTCAGTGTGATGTGTGCCTCAAAATTCTTTGTGGAACCGAGGCCAGGGGTGAACAGGTCTGCATAATCCTGGCAAAGCCTGTCCAGATCCGAGTACGGAACCTCATCCGACACCAAATTCACAGAATCGTCGATTGAAAAACCAAATTTCCGAAATGCGTCCAGCCCGAATAAATTCTCAGAGGAATCCCTGTTATCGACTAAGAAGGTGACCTGGCGGGTGACATTCCGGTATGTCGTCGGCAAGTCGACTTGACCGCGGACTGGAATGGAATGTTTACCATACGCCATGAGGCGCCACTGCGTGTCGTGCAAGGGAGGAGCGCCAAGTCTCAAATATGTGGCGTAATTTAGAATGCTCACGGCTGCACCAGTGTCGACCTGTAATTGAATCAGTTGTTCCGCAATCAGGACTTCAATAAAAAGCCTATTGGTGGTCTCCTGATGATCAATAGCGGCGATCAGATTAACATCCATCGGAAGATCTGAAGGTTGCTGCGGCCAGCGGGACTTTTGACACACAGAAGCTAAATGGCCCTCGGAAGAACATTTGTAGCAAAAGGCCCATCGATCATGACAGTCATCTCGTTGATGTTTTTTAAAACAATCAGGACACGATGGCAAACGTTTTGGCACCCACGACCGGTTTGAGCGGTTGGAGCGAGGTGGCGGACGGGTCTGCTGAGTGGACCGGCGGCCTGCCCGCACTATCGCTATTTCGGAATCATCACTCGGGCAGGCCTTAGCCGCCAGCTCTGATGTGTTTACATTGACTGCTGCAATGTCGATCCATGATTCTAGTTTCTTGCCTGCTGCACGGGTCACCTCGAAGCTTTGTGCCAAGTCCAAGACTTTATCCAATGAGGGGTCGACAAGCTGAAGGGCCTCATGTTGGAACTCCCTGTCTGGCGTACCCCTGATTATCATTTCCTGGATCATTTCTTCGGCGTAGGAGTCCTTATTGTTAGAGTTAACAAAGTGACATCGTCGCCCCAAGCCTTGCAATTCCGCTGCCCACTCTCTATGCGTCTGATTCGGCTGTTTCTTGCATTGGTAAAAGGCGACTCGAGATGAAATAACATGAGTATGGCGCTGGTAATATTTAGTGAGCAACGAGCAAATCTCGGCAAAAGTTAGCTCCGAAGGTTTTGATAAGGGGGCCAGTTTGCACAAGAGCCGATAAATCTCAGGTTTAGACCAAGACAAAAACAAAGGTTTCATGAGGCCAACGTCAGTTACCTTGAAAGCACGGAAATGTTCCAGCAATCGGGATTCGTAGGCTTCCCAGTCCTCTAACGTTTCTTCAAAAGACGGAAACGGCGGTACTTGCTGCGTGGCCTGCGTCTGCATGAACCCTTGTATAAGTGCGTGCTCGTCGCCATTTTATTGTGTTATAACCAGGAATAACACAATAACCTCTTCAGTCTGGTTTATTAAATCACAAATCACTTTTTAACAATTATGTTAGCCAAGCGTCTACCCAGGCTCACACTCAGAAGTAATGCAGAATTAAAGTTTGGTTATACCAATGTCCGAATGTGCATGGTGGGGTGCACGTCCCGTAATTATTCCCAAGTCCAGTGAAGTTCAGTCTCTCCAAGTGCAGTCGCAAGATTTTCCGCCGAGCAGCCAGGTAATCTCGAGTGGTGCGGCGAGTCATCCACAAGCAGCTGGAACACGGCGTACTGCACTTCCCGATGAGAACTGTCGTTTGCAGTGGCGGCCGGGTTTATATAAGGCTTGCTAGTTAATGGAGCCGTCGGCTGGGGTCGCTGTTTTCCAGGGAAAACCAATCGCAATGTTTCCTGGCGTAGCCAATTGCTGTGTGCTGACAAATGCGCGCACAAAGGCTGCCAGCGATGGTAGCCGCAAGCCGCCCAGAGAAGTGTGCCCAGCGATGTATTTCTCGGCCACGTCAGGGAGCGTGCGTGTGAAGACAGCCAGCGATGGAAGCAGTGGGCCGCCCAGAGAAGTGCGGCCAGCGATGTATTTGGCGGCCGCATACTGGAGCACATTGTTCGGTGTTTGTTAGAAGTGGTGTATACCACAGTTACATTTGAACTTCCATATGTTCATGACTAGATGACAGTGCATTACATAGACTGGCAAAATGTTTGATGTATGCAGACATTATGTAATGCACATATTTCGCAAAAAATTTCTTCTTAGTGAATTACAAATATTTGACTGCAAGAAAAAGTTGTAAAAACTCTGTTGTAACTATTTCTTTCAGGTCTGAAGATGGCAGTTAAAATTTATCAAAACTAGTAGTCCATACACATAATTATTGTGATGTGGGCAAATAAAACTTCTCTAACAAGAATATTATATTTTTCATATAAATACCTGTCACACCAGTTTCCAAAAGACAGCTCTTTTCATACATTCTAACAGACATTATTAGTCACAAACAATTAAAAGCTTTAAATTTTAGAACTCAGTTGTACAAGCTTCATATCAGCAACTTTACAATAATAAAATAAAAAAGATGTTACAACTATTTAAATATTGAATGGCTGATTTTGATTCTATCATTTACCTGAGAATTGAAGTACAACGTTGAAAATGGAATTTGCAGACTTCCTAGCCAGTTCCTCTCCAGTCGTTGGTGTATATTTGTTTCCCTTATGCTATCATCAGCCAGAAGGTCAATAACAATCTCATCAAACAAATTGAAATGAACAGAATCTTTTATTGACTGGAGTGTTCCATGAGAGTAATCACCACCTGGTGGACTGTTAAGTTAATAGAAATTTACTGAAGCATATGTAAACAATTTCATAAACATTAAATGCAATTGAAACTTCCTGGCAGATTAAAACTGTGTGCCCGACCGAGACTCGAACTCGGGACCTTTGCCTTTCGGGGCAAGTGCTCTACCACCTGAGATACCGAAGCACGACTCACGCCCGGTACTCACAGCTTTACTTCTGCCAGTATCTCGTCTCCTACCTTCCAAACTTTACAGAAGCTCTCCTGCGAACCTTGCAGAACTAGCACTCCTGAAAGAAAGGATATAGCGGAGACATGGCTTAGCCACAGCCTGGAGGATGTTTCCAGAATGAGATTTTCACTCTGCAGCGGAGTGTGCGCTGATATGAAACTTCCTGGCAGATTAAAACTGTGTGCCCGACCAAGACTCGAACTCGGGACCTTTGCCTTTCGGGGCAAGTGCTCTACCACCTGAGCTACCGAAGCACGACTCACACCCGGTGAGCCGGTGAGTACCGGGCGTGAGTCGTGCTTCGGTAGCTCAGGTGGTAGAGCACTTGCCCCGAAAGGCAAAGGTCCCGAGTTCGAGTCTTGGTCGGGCACACAGTTTTAATCTGCCAGGAAGTTTCATATCAGCGCACACTCCGCTGCAGAGTGAAAATCTCATTCAGTAAATGCAATTACAGCCTACTCAAACTAATCCACAAATTTATGCAATTAGTATACAGTAAAGACGTGATATGCTACAGTTTAAAGATGTAAAATTAATTACATATGTTGAGTTACTTCTTGGAAAATTCAAACTGTCAAAGTGTATCGCAAGATAGAACTGTGATATTGGTAGTAACAAATTATTAAAATAAGCATATCTCTTTGTAAGTAAGTCATGTTTTATATCTAAGCTAGTTACTTACTGTGATGATGGTGCTGATGTAATTAATTTATTTTGTTATTATGTCTGGGTCAACAGATACATAAATAACTGTCATCTTGCACATCACTCTCAACAATGGTCAGCCAATGGCTACTAGTTCTCTTGCTTCGTTGGTATTATGAACTTCATGTGACCAGTTTTTCTCTGAGATAACACTTGTTATTTGCCACAGACAGCAATCCTCTTATCCCAAATGATGTGTTATCATTCCCAGAAGCACTTTGCTTAATTATTCTGCCACACTCTGTACTCATTATTTTCATTAGTCAGACATATGAAACATCTCTAGATATTCTTAAATAATTTGGGAGTAAAGGCGACCTGTCTATGAATACCAGAAGTGGTGAGTCTTTGACAGGCACCAAAAAAGAATGAAAACTCTGCTGGCTTTCAAAAGAAATTCTTCGAAGAGCTAGGGTACAAATACTTCCTCACTGCCTATAACCCTCTCTCTCTCTCCCTCCTGTGGCCAAAAGAGAGGCAGCAGGTGTGGAAGCTATGAATGTGGGAGGGGGAGGTGGCAGGTGCACTGGCTAGGAATGTGACACATGTGCACTGGAACCAGCAAGGTGTGGAGGTGTGGCACACAGTGAAACTGATGTAAAGGTGTGGGTTGGGAGGAGGTGACAGAATGGAAGAAGTGACAACCACTGAGTAGAGGGTGTGAATACTGAGGCCAAGAGGATTGCAAGAAAAAAGGATGTGTGCTGAGGATAGCTTCCATCTACGTAGTTCAGAAAGGTTGCTGCTAGAGGGAAGGATTCAGATGGCACGGGTTGTGAAACAGCCATTGACCTGAAGGATGTTGTGCTCAGCAGTGTATTGCACCACTGGATGATCAACTCTGTGCCTGGCACAATTTGGTGGTGACCGTCCGCTCTGGTGGATAATTGGTTGGTGGTCACACCCAAAGGAAATGCTGCACAGAAATTGCAGCAGAACTCACATACGGCATGGGTGTTTTCGCCAATGGGTAAACCTTTGTCAAGGACTGGAGTAGAATGTGCTGGGAGGTGGGAAATCAGGCAAGCGTTGCATCTGGATCTACCACACAAGAATGTGATCACTGTGGCAAGAGGTCTGGGGGAGTGACTTACAGATGGACCACGATGTTGTAGGTCGGATGGCTGACAGAATAGCTCTTTAGGAGGAATGGGAAGGATGGTGGGTAGGATTCCCCTCATTTCAGGGCACAAAGATAGATAACCAAAGCCTTGGCAAGGGATATGTATGGATTAGATGCTCCAGTTTGTGGTGATGATAGGTGACATGGGAGGCACTTCTTTGCAACTTATTCTTTGGGGTGGTGGGACAATTATGGATGTATGCGGAAATGGCATGGGAAATCTCTTTGAAGATTAATATTAGGAGAGTAGTGTCTGTCTGTGAAGACCTCTGTGAGACCTTCAGCATACTGGACAATGCAATTCTCATCAGTGCATATATACCGTACACCAGTGGCCTGACTATATAAGAGTGATTTTATGGTGTGGAAGGGGTGACAGCTATCAAAATGAAGGCACTGTTGGTTGTTAGAAGGCTTAATACAGACACAGTTATGGATGTCACCATCAGAGAGGTGTAGGCCAACATCCAGCAAGTTGGCATGTTTGGATAAGACAATGATGTGAGGTGTGTCAGAGTTAAGCTGAAGCTGGTAAGGTTCACATTCCCTGATAATATCTTCATGGTTTCAACCCATGGCCAAGATACACCACAGTGATGCCAAATTTATTACATTTGTTTGTATCAAGTTTTAGGTGGGGATAAATCATGTTGAGTGCTATATGAGAATTGCATTGTCCAGTATGCTGAAGGTCTCACAGTGCTATATTCTCGTGAATTCTTATGATAATTCTTCTCTGGTTGACAGCTGAGTCAATGTGTCATTCTCCGGCAACATTTCATCAAGTTTCTTACTTGCCATCTTCAGGCAAAGTATCGGGTTCACATCTCATCTGGATCTTTATGGCTGCAGGACCATGGGATTTGCATCCTCAGTGCCAGTGGCCAGACAGGCATGAGCAGGATCAGTGCAGTGGCGTGTGGTGGGGGAGAACCGTGGGTGCCGGTTCCTTGCAACTTGTTTTGGTGTGGACTGTTTATTCCATTTGCCACCACCGACCTGCCCCCAGCAGTGCACTCTCATCTTATACTTGATAATGTTGTGTTCCAACTCAGCACCATGTACAGCACAATATATCAAGAATAAGACAAGAGCACACCAAGGGAGGCAGGTCGGTGGTGGCGAATGGAATAAACCGGCTGTACCGAGATGAGACGCCAGGACTCGGCACCTGCGGCTCCCCATCGACACGCACCGCCGTGTCGATTCTGCTAGTGCCTGATTGGCCTGACCGGCACCAAGGATGCAGAGAAGCCCATGGTCCAGTGGCTATAAAGATGCGGACGAGTTGTGAACCCAACACTTCGCCTGAAGATGGCAAGTAAAAAACTTGCTGAAATGTTGCCGGAGGACAATGCATTGACTCGGCTGTCAACCAGAGAAGATTTTATCATCAAGATTCACCAAGAAAGCCTGCATTCTCATATAGCACTCAACATGAAATGTTGCTGGAGAACAATGCATGGACTTGGCTGTCAACTAGAGAAGATTTTATCATCATGATGAGTGCCGTCTATAAAAATGGCAGTCATTCTGAAGTCTCATTTCTGAGTTCTGTATACAAATGAACAGATACAATGTTTAAAAGCTGCTTAAAATGTCAGCATCTATTCCTAAGTTTTCTTCTATATTCTGTCAGCCATGAACTGATCTATTAATCCATTGGGGCCTCAAAGACTTTTAAAAGTTTTGTAAATAATTATGAATATTTTGCCATTGTAATCGTTCACTTTTGTTTTGTTGGATATGGGTGTGTGTGCGAGTGTATACCCGTCCTTTTTTCCCCCTAAGGTAAGTCTATCCGCTCCCGGGATTGGAATGACTCCTTACCCTCTCCCTTAAAACCCACATCCTTTCATCTTTCCCTCTCCTTCCCTCTTTCCTGATGAGGCAACAGTTTGTTGCGAGAGCTTGAATTTTGTGTGTATGTTTGTGTGTCTTTCGACCTGCCAGCACTTTCATTTGGTAAGTCACATCATCTTTATATATATATATATATATATATATATATATATATATATATATATATATATATATATAACAGAGGGAAACATTCCACGTGGAAAAAATATATCTAAAAAGAAAGATGATGAGACTTACCAAACAAAAGCGCTGGCAGGTCGATAGACACACAAACAAACACAAATATACACACAAAATTCAAGCTTTCGCAACAAACTGTTGCCTCATCAGGAAAGAGGGAAGGAGAGGGAAAGACGAAAGGATGTGGGTTTTAAGGGGGAGGGTAAGGAGTCATTCCAATCCCGGGAGCGGAAAGACTTACCTTAGGGGGAAAAAAGGACAGGTATACACTCGCACACACACACATATCCATCCACACATACAGACACAAGCAGACTGCTTGTGTCTGTATGTGTGGATGGATATGTGTGTGTGTGCGAGTGTATACCTGTCCTTTTTTCCCCCTAAGGTAAGTCTTTCCGCTCCCGGGATTGGAATGACTCCTTACCCTCCCCCTTAAAACCCACATCCTTTCGTCTTTCCCTCTCCTTCCCTCTTTCCTGATGAGGCAACAGTTTGTTGCGAAAGCTTGAATTTTGTGTGTATATTTGTGTTTGTTTGTGTGTCTATCGACCTGCCAGCGCTTTTGTTTGGTAAGTCTCATCATCTTTCTTTTTAGATATATATATATATATATATATATATATATATATATATATGTGTGTGTGTGTGTGTGTGTGTGTGTGAATAACTTTCGCTTTATTTCCATTTCCATTTTTTCCCACATCAAAGACAAATAGGTCTTTGAATATGTCTGCTTGTGTCTGTATATGTGTTGATGGATATGTGTGTGTGTGCGAGTGTATACCCGTCATTTTTTCCCCCTAAGGTAAGTCTTTCTGCTCCCGGGATTGGAATGACTCCTTACCCTCTCCCTTAAAACCCACATCCTTTTGTCTTTCCCTTTCCTCCACTCTTTCCTGACGAAGCAACCGTTGGTTGTGAAAGCTACAATTTTGTGTGTATGTTTGTGTTTGTTTGTGTGTCTATCGACCTGCCAGCGCTTTTGTTTGGTAAGTCACATCATCTTTGTTTTTAGATATATTTTTCCCACGTGGAATGTTTCCCTCTATTATATTCATATATATGTTCATAATAGAGGGAAACATTCCACGTAGGAAAAATATATCTAAAAACAAAGATGATGTGACTTACCAAATAAAAGTTCTGGCAGGTCGACAGACACACAAACAAACACAAACATACACACAAAATTCAAGCTTTCGCAACAAACTGTTGCCTCATCAGGAAAGAGGGAAGTAGAGGGAAAGATGAAAGGATGTGGGTTTTAAGGGAGAGGGTAAGGAGTCATTCCAATCCCGGGAGCGGAAAGACTTACCTTAGGGGGAAAAAAGGACGGGTATACACTCGCACACACACACATATCCATCCACACATATACAGACACAAGCAGACATATTTAAAGACCATATGTCTGCTTGTGTCTGTATATGGGTGGATGGATATGTGTGTGTGTGCGAGTGTATACCCGTCCTTTTTTCCCCCTAAGGTAAGTCTTTCCGCTCCCGGGATTGGAATGACTCCTTACCCTCTCCCTTAAAACCCACATCCTTTCGTCTTTCCCTCTCCTTCCCTCTTTCCTGATGAGGCAACAGTTTGTTGCGAAAGCTTGAATTTTGTGTGTATGTTTGTGTGTCTGTCGACTTGCCAGCACTTTCATTTGGTAAGTCACATCATCTTTGTTTTTTTATATATATATATATATATATATATATATATATAGAGAGAGAGAGAGAGAGAGAGAGAGAGAGAGGGAAACATTCCGCGTGGGAAAAATATATCTAAAAACAAAGATGATGTGACTTACCGAACGAAAGTGCTGGCAGGTCGATAGACACACAAACAAACACAAACACACACACAAAATTCAAGCTTTCGCAACAAACTGTTGCCTCATCAGGAAAGAGGGGAAGGAGAGGGAAAGACGAAAGGATGTGGGTTTTAAGGGAGGGGGTTAACTTATAACTTTCCTTCATCATTCATCTACATCAATAAACAATATAATGATAGTTTCTATACTGATGTCAGTGCTCTCCCTTGTGTAACTACCTGACTTCACCTTTTCATTTCGATTCAGTAAATAAATTTCCAAATTTCACCCATGATAATCATCTGAGTAAGACTGCTAGCATCAAATCAGAAAATAACAAATATACTCATATTCTTAGTATGAGAGAGACCTTTCCCCTCAACAAATTTCCATTCAAAAATAAACATAAATATTGCCCAATTTAATATATAACTGACCAACACACACTTTTTCCATAAAATGTTGATTATTTCACATTTTGAACATCTGCACAATGAACACATTCAACCTGTATAACAGTAGGAATATATCTGTGATGACTAGCCTTCTCAATGATAAACAAAAACTGTTCTTGCCAAGTGAAATAACTTATTAAGTCGACATCCAAGTCCATAGTTCACTGTAAGTCAAATGACATTATTTTTATATCGTCACTGACTTTTCCATAGAAGATTAAGTTAGCTATGTTTTTGGGATCTTGGAAAGACCTCATACTATAGAATGAAGACGACATATCTAAAATAAACAAAAAATGTGCCCTATATTTCATATCCGTAGCATTGTAAATGTATGCTGAAATGAAAAAGTAAGTTTTACTCACCGCAGTAGTATTTGAAGTTCTTGATTCCATGTGGGATTTGCTCCTTCAGCAGTGGTTGTTCTACAGACAGTATCTTGAAATGATACTTCAACAAATGGTCTTACTGGAACCAGTGTGAACTTGCAACCCTGTGGCCCAACCGTGGTGATGCCCAAAGTATCTACGTCTTTCCTGACAGGAACATCAAATGCACGTACAATATTTATAATAATCTTTACTTCTGTGGTGGAAATGTTTTGTGTTGTCACTTTCTTTCGTTCTTTTCGTACTGGCCGAAGTGGTCGTTTTGGTTGTAACCATTTCATGAATGTCAAACCTAATGTACTGGGAAAAAATAAAAAATGTTATTATGTTTCATGCTACAAATATGTTTACAGACTGATAATACAAATACTTATTGTAAAATAAACCAACCAGACATTACTTTCCACATTGATCATTTTATTACAAAGAAATGTAACATAATCCCAGACCTTGCTTTTTAGTACAGTCTCATACTCACACACTCATGTAAATGGGACTCATATTTTACACTTAACAACTTCCGTTTCCCATTACAGTTAAATGTAAAACATGAGAAACATTTACATAAACATTTTATTGTGTTGTTGTTTTAAGAAGCAAGGTTTGAATTATGTTATATTTCTTTGTAACACAACAAACAATGTGAAAAACAATGTCTGGTAGAAAGCTTATACAGGATATATCTATGACACTGATGATGTTACAAACTTCAGAGATGATGCAGAAACAACGAATGTATCAATTTGAGATAGGGACTCTTGATCCAGACATGACTGAGTCACAGATTACGCTGATCAACAACATTTTTGAAATGGTGTTCTTTGCTAAATCTTGGGTGGTAAATTTGATAAGTAAATAAGTGTTTGGCTATCAAGCTGAGTTTCTCATATTACTCTACCGCATAGCTATCAAAATCCTTGAAAATGCTGAATATTGGTTATTCTTCTATAGCTTAATCTAAAAAACCTAACTTAAAGTTTCAGCAGATTTAATTGCTGAAAAATAATCAAAAAAGTATAGTGAATTACCACATGTACACCTCAGTTCAAAAATTACCTTCAGGAAATGAAGGTGATTTGATAACACTACTGATGACTCATTTTGAACTCACAGAATCACATTCCATTTCTTGCCACTTGCATCTCAGCGTAGAGAGTTCTGACAGTTGTTAGAAGTGATTGCTTGTTTGCTAAGGTCATGAATGTTTGTGCTTTTATAAATTCAGAAAAAGAAATGAACTATGTGCCTATTAAAATAGCACAAATTCTTGTTGTTATATCTGTAGACAGTTATCTCTGAAATCACAAAACTGAAGCTAAAACCTCTTGTAAAGAAGTGCAATGAACTTTATTATGGGTGTAAGGTTAATAAGGAGGATGATAATTGGACCCTGCCAGAATGCTGTTTCTCATGTGCTGGTAAAAAGATCATGTCAACATCCTTTGCTGTTCCCCTGATTTGGAGGGAACCAATGGACTGTTCTTTTGTCTGACAAATATATCCTAATTTACCATCTGCTATAAGGTCTTTGTGTCACAACAAAGGGTAACAGATACCAGTGCCTCCTAAGAATGTGGAAGTGACCAAAGGTGAATACAGTGACAAATATGCATAAGACAGCAAAAAAGATACGCAGGCCAACCCAATGCTTCAATGTCACTGTGAATCAAATAAGTGATACTTTTTGTGTCATGGGGATCTCAACGATATCATCTGTGGTTTAAATTGTCAAAACAACAGGCTGAGCTTCCAGCTTCAAACTTAAAAGGGTGGAATATTATTTTTTGCAATTGAAAAGTGAGTGTTTATTGTCACCACCATGCTGTTCTTCTGAATATTTCTCCAAAGAAAATGACCTTCTTTGTTTTTTTGGCCTTGGCACAAATTTTAATTCATTACTTCAGCATCTAATCATGTAGAAAATTTCATTCTGGTCAGATTGCTCATGAGAGACATATCGGAACTTTAAACTGTTACTCCCACTTACCCAGTATGAGAAATAAAAACACCATGTATTGCTAGGTAATTGCAATTTTTCTTGGCATGCAGCTCAGCTACACAAAGTGCTGTTGCATTTTACATCAGTGGGACTGCAGAAATGGAAAAGCACTATTATGGGAAAAAATTGCATCACTGAAATGTACTACTACCTGGACAGAAGATTGCGATAAACACTCCTCCTGTTGACCCAAAAATACGTATCTGTGTCCATTGCACAATATATGGGTCATACCAAAATTTTTGTAAAAGCCATAGACAACGTTTTACCTTAATTCAAGCACTGGCAAGAGAAGTTTCCAAGGATTGCTCAAGCAAAAATACAGGAAGGAACTCTGATGAACATTTCCTTGATTCGTTGAGAGATCTTAAAAGAATGACTCTGGCATCTTCATAAGAGTCTGCATGAACTTTTTGGGCAACAATAGAGCAGAGAACTGTTGTGACAGTATGTAAGAAATACTAAGATCATACCACCTTATGAGCTGCCACTCAAAATACATTCCTTTCAAATCAATTGTGTGTTTCATCTTATGAGTACTGCTCAAGTGTATAGTATCCCTGCCAAATGGGACTAACAGGGGATACTAAAAGTATATAAGGAAGGTTCACATGAATAGTCACATGTTTGTTTGACCTGTGGAAGAGCACCACAGAAATGTTGAAAGACCTGAACTGACAGATTCTTTACGATAGACACCACTTATCTCACAAAAGCTAACATACAAAGTTTTGAGAACTAGTAGTATGTGAAGAATCTAGAGATATTCTTCATCAACCAGTGTATCACTCCTGTAATGACTATGAAGATAAGACTAATTACAGCATTCACAGAAACAATAAACAGTCATTGTTCCTGTGCTTCATATCCGACTGGAACAGGAAGAAATGCTAACTTATGGTACCACGCTCTAAGCTCTCTGCCAAGCACTTCACAATTTGACTACAGGAGGTACATATATTTAGATAAAGGAAAGGCATAAGCAGTGGTCACAAGAAACTTAATAATGGGAGATATGTTATGCAGAATAAAGATATCAACATTACACTGAAGGGAGATGGTCAGAACACAGATTTGGTCTGCATAGGAAACATGCAGAAACAGTTCCTCCTATCAAATTATTTTTTGTCTCCACCATTCACCCTTCATCCCCTGTATTTTCTTCCAAGTTACTTTGTAATCTTACTGGTGCTCTTGTACTTCCTTAAGTTCTGACTCATTAACCTTACTATTTTACTCTTCTAGGGAATTGATTTTTTAAAGTACATCTGCTGACTGAAGCATCGAATGAAAATTTGTACCATTGCTGCAATTCGAACCTGCATCACCTGCTCACTAGGCAGACACACTAACCACTATGTCACCCTGGCACAGTGGCTTTGCGCAACTGCACAGACTGTGCTAGTGTGCCTCCCTCCTCAATCCAAATTCCCATTTATGCCTCAGCTCATTTAGTATTCGCCCTGAACTTGAACAGTGTTGCAGAGTCTCTCCAACTGTATTGGAATAGCATTTAAGCATTGTGCAAAACAGGAAAGGCATGCTAGGGTAGTCTGTACAGTTGCGGAAACCCACTGTGCCAGAGTGGCATAGTGGGTAGCACATCTGCCTAGTGAGCAGGAGCCCCACATTTGAATCCTGACCATTGTACAAATTTTCATTTATTGTTTCAATCTGCATATGTACATTGTAGATGATTGTGACTTGAAAAGGTATCTAGCCCCATATAGTTTCATTTGATTTTTAAGGCACATAGCATGCAACTTTCAGTAAACCAATTACCCCAATTTACAGCTCCTCACGGCTAATAAACATGTGTTACTTTGACCATTGATTATTTGTGTCTTACACTGGACACATAATAACTGATATTGTGTTTAAAAAAATACATCCCAGTTCTTAGTGGGAAAAGGGTCTCATGTGATTTTGAATTGTAAGGCTCTGTGTCAGAACAAGTCTTTTAACTTGGTGCTACTTTTGCTTCTTGAGTTTTATACATCTTAAATCCAGTTGTTTCAGTACATGAGATTTTGATTAGAGCAGATAAAATCTAGTGCCCTGCCTCTGCCATTGATGATACTAGGACAGAAGGGAGAGGATGGAACATAGTGCCATTACAGTCTACTTCTCTTGAGTAGTACCAAGGAGTTTGCTTAATTAAGCTTATCATTAACATCGTTATTTGCCTTCAGTATGAGATAAGCTGCAGGAAGGTGTAGAATTTAATGCACTTGCATTGCACACACTCCAGAAATGATTATCTGTTATTATCCATTTATATGGAAGTGATGTTGTGGCTCTTACATTCTGTCAAAATAGTTTAGATACCATACAGTTACATGAAACACTTCTTTGTTGACAGTAATGATAAAGTCTATGAACATTTAAAAAATTGACACAGATAAATGAGCAAGAAAAACATAACAAGTGATACAGTAGGGAAAGACAAACAATCAAAGTTTTTATTTTTATTTTTTACATATTTTTATTTTACCATGTTTATAAATGTTCTACATGTCTATCATTTGTAACATGGCACCTAATTGTTAGTCCAATTCTTCCCATATCAGAAGTATTGGTAAAAACAGCTACTTCAAATGTGAACTAGTGTCATCTTGTTGAAAGATGAAATCTCTGCCATCAGTTTCAAATTGTGGCATGAAACACAATTGCAGCATGTTGAGACAGGTGATACCACTGTCATTTCTCCCAGCAAGGATGAATGGTCCACAGACTGTCTTGCTGGACATGACAGAGAGCATGTTAACTTCCTCAGAATTCTGGGCATGTTCAGCAGTTGTACGCCGATTCTCAGACCCACATATGCATGTGTTGTGTTGATTGACCTTTCCCGAAAGATGAAAAGTAGTTTCATCACTGAAGACTGATTTTCTCACAAAGTCACTATTTTCAAGATTGTTCTGTACATCAATGCAGAACTGCAGATGGCACAATCTGTCATCATGGCTTATGGCATTGCAATTTGTACAGCTTCACTCTTAATAATTTATGAAGGATTCTCCAAAATGTTGGCTGAGGAATGTTCAGTTCTGCGCCAGCTCGATATGTAAACTTTATAGGACTTCACAACATCACAACCCTCACACTGCTTACTGTCTGTTCTGATATGCTTGATAGAGCCAGATATTTTGCATTGAACATGTGCTCTATGCAGAGCTGCACCCCTACATATTTGGCCATCACACTTACAGATATACTTCACAGGGCAGGTACAGCACGTGGCTCACCTTGGAGGATGTTTGCCAAAAAGTCACTGAGCTTTTAGCACCAAGTCTTCTGGAGTTGCCACAGGACCTGGAGATGCTACCCACGGCACTATGAGATGTGCAGGTTACAGTACAATATTGTAGTCGCAGGTACCTCCTCACATCCATGCAGCCACGTGTTCATATGGTGACACCATGCACATACTCTTCCACGAATGCCTACTGAGGCTGGTGCTCCAGTTACATTCCAGGTTCTGACCGACTGATCGCTGCTTTGAGTCTTCGATGTCTGCCACTGCTGCTGCCACCCGAGATGTTATCTCGCCCTCAACCATGAGTGCCGCATGAAGCTGCACTTTTGTCAGTCACTCCCAAGGGCAACACTTCACTGTATCTGTATGTGATTGTCCACGAGCTCATTGCCTTGTGGGACCATTTTGTTACAGCATCTTACTGCTCTTTGGTAAGATGCTGCCAATGAGTTCCCAGCCTTGTGGAAGTTTGTCGTTACTTATCCTCCCTGCTCCTCACCACATCGACATTCATGGATTTCACCCTCATGTGTACCTTTAAGGCACTGTTGAGGATTAACATTTTTTTTTATCAAGTTATGTGGACATTTGTTCCTAGAAGTTGCATGTAGTTTAGTCTTGTCAATAAAAATTGTTACTGCAAACTATGTATCTCAATACTGTCAGTACTCCTCTCTGCTAAAAGATATTTCATGGAGATGATTATGCTCTTCATGTGTTTTCTAGTCTTTCTTGCTGTGTCTTAGTTCATTTTGCTGGAGCAAGGTTTCATTTTTCACACTGTTCACAAGATTTTCAACCTACTGGATTTTCATTTTTTCATTCTGATGGGGCAACATAGTCATGCTTCTCATGTTGTTTTCCAGTTGGTTTTCTCAATTCTGGTAGGCATTTGTTTGAAGTTCATTTCCCCAATGGTGTCAAAGTTTCTTACCAGTTGCAAGTTTGTAAAATTGGTTTCTTTGTTACTGCCCTGTTTTATGTATGATTCAGCAGTCTATTATTGTGTTGTTGCATTAGGCATTGTCTTAATTGATGCTCTTGGTCTGCATTATTTTCAGTGGTTATTTGCTGTAAGTTTTGTACTTCAGTGACATCCAGATTACAGCATGTTGGCAGTGTATTTTTGTGTAAGGTTTAAGGGTCCTATTCTGTTACCTTGTCAGTCCAATCATTGTGGCTGTGTTTGGCACAAGTCATTCAGTTATAGGAGCAGCAAATACAGAAACTGCTGCAGATCATAACTCAGCTCACTCAGGTTATGACTGCAATGGCCGCATGTCAATAAACCATTCCTGGATTGGTACTAATTTATCGGATGTTTGACAGCCAGAAAGAGGATTGGTCCACATACAGTCAAAGGTTGAAGACCCGCTTTACAGCATAAAGCATACAACATATGCAGCACAGTGCTCACTTTATTGCAAGTGCAGATACAGATGTCTTTTGCTTCTGTTGTCAGTTATTCCCAGACTCTCATCTGCAGTATGTCAATTTTGGCTTGATAGTGGAACATAAGAGTGCATTTTGTACTGACAGTCAACTCTGGTTGAGCCACGTGAGTGCCACAGTCTCGATTACCAGTAAGCAGTCTTCCCCTCAGTGTTCAAGTGAGCTCAATTGTGGACAGTGTCCAGACTGGGCATCCATGAGTTTTGTATGTGGTGAGATGGGCCACCTTGAGTCAAGTCAGTTGCAATGTTGTTGTGCTGTGTGACAGTTTTGTGTTCACAAAGTTCTATGGCAGAAGTCCCTCTGCCATCGGGCCAGTCCTTGCCAGTGACACCACAAGACACCGGCCTGGTGTTGCTGGCTCTGCAATCACCAATGCCAGTCCTCTCATCAATCCAATAATCACTCTCTCTTTTCCTGTCATCACCAACCCTGTCAATGATGACACTGCATTCTCATCAACTCTGTCATCATTGGCACTGTCTTGGCTGGCCCTCCTGTCATCACCAGCCCTGTTGACAATGCTGCCAGCCTTCTCATCTGTCCAATCATCACTAGCCCTGTCACAGCCAGTCCTCTTTCACCACCGACTGTGTGAATGATGATGCAAACTTCCTTCTTGTCACTCCTGTCATCAACAGCACTGTTACAGCTGACCCTCTTGATGTCACCAGCCTTGTCAATGCCAGCTCTCTTGTAAGTGCAGTCGTTGCCAGACCTGTGACAGCTGGTCCTCTTGATGCCAATGCCAGTGCCTCCACACTGATTCCAGTGGTGCCACTGTTGCCACCCCAGAAACTGCTACTGCTGTTGCTGCCAGCTCTGCTGCTGGCACTGCCAATCCCATCAAATGTCCTTCTGGGTCTCGGGTTGTGCTTCTGTAGAAATTTTGCCACAAGCCCTGCTCCCACCTGGGGAGGACAGTTGCCATTACCCTACACCGACATGGCATGCTTGTATTGATGGAATCACATTTTGTGTTGTTTAGTGCCTTAGTTCAGAATATTCACGTGCCTTGCACTGAGGTTTGGAAGCTATTGTGCAATGTTTATATGCTTTTTCTCTTCTTGTGTATTGCAGCATGTGCTCAGCAGTCTAATTAGTTGTGCATTCTTCTATGGATGTTCATGTCAGTCTTGGGGTTCTTTTTTATGCACAGTGTTTTGGTTCTGTTCAATTATTGTGGGGTGTGAGAATGTGTTACAGCATTCAGCAACTAGTTGGTCATTTCTCAGGCACATGTTCACACACACACATCTCTGAGATGGCTGAGCTATTTCTTTTAAAGGGGGAGGGGTGAGGTGTATGCATGGCTGTGCCCACACTTATGGATATACTTTGTGGGCCAGGCCTGGATCCTGCCTCACCCCTGAAGATGTTTGTCAATGTAAAAGTCACTGAGAAATTTACCACCAAGCCTCCTGCACTTGCCACAGCATCTGGGGCTGCTACCTATGCCACCACAGGAAGCGGAGATAGTGGTACACAGTGCTGCGTTCGTTGGTACTAACTTTCATTTGCACAGTCATGTGTCCATGTGACACCCTGCATGTACTCCTCTGTGGATGCCTACTTAGGTGAGCACTCCACCCATCAAGAGCCAGTTATGCCCCACAATCCGAATGACCAACAGTCACTGAGAATCTCCAATGCATGCCACTGCCACTGCCAATGCCTGCCAAGGTGTTGCCTTCCCCTTATTGTGAGCCCCGTACAATGCTGAACTTCCATCAGCTGCTCCTGATAGCACTGCTTCAAAGTATCTGCTCACAAACTCATTGCCTCATGGTACCATGTCATTACAGCACCTTGCTGCTCGTTAGTGAACTACCTACAAGCACCCAGCCTCGTGGGAGTGTGCTGTTACTTATACTCCCCGCTTCTCAGCATTTCGACATTTATGAACTTCATCCTGGTGTGTGCACCTGTTAGGCACTGTTGAAGATTGACGTTTCTGTTATTGTGTTGTGTGGACATTCATTCTCAGAAGCTGGTTGTAGTTTAGTTATGTTAATAAATATTCATTATTCCAAACTGTGTATCTCAATACTATCAGCCATACCATTTGCCTAAAGGATAGTTCAGCACTAACAACCACTCACCTCAAATTTCTTGTCCACTTCACTATGATTTTGTAACCTGGTGGTGTCTTGTGAAACTTGCCATGGAAAGCTCTTTGCACACTCACTATTGGTACACAATGGGCAAATTCAAGCACACAAAATGATTTTTCTGGATGTTTTGCTGACACTTTCAGCAACTGCACCAGTGGCACCTTTGTCAGTGTTTTTTCAAACAAACTTGCCAGCACCACATTCAAAAAAGCTTTGAGAGTCTGTCTTTCACATATTGTACCTTTTTTACATTATGTTTAGTCATTTACCTATAACAATTTCTTAAAATCTTTCCTTGTATTTATGGTTTAATATCCCTTTGAAGTTAATTCTATTTTACATAACCTCACCAGACCTTTTCCTCCACCCCTCTTCCTTCCTCTTCAAGCTTTCTCCCAGAAGGGGCCAATAGCTTCAAAAGACTTCGATACCTTTATATGTGTGCTCTCTTGCTGCTGTTTGGTGAGTTGATGTTTCATCGATCCAATTACTTTATATTTTCAAGAATTGATTATTTTTATTGCATTGTATGAAGTTTGTTTAAAAGAAAACTTGCTCAGTTAATTAATGGTTCTATACATTGTCAGAGGTTGCCAAATTATTCAGGCCACAAATCAAAGACTAGTTATAAAGTGAATCATTTCACTGTTAAACTACCACCACCCAAATTATTTTGTAGTTGTATAAATAATTGAAAATGGGACTGACAGCATACTGTGAGATTAACTTTATCTGGATTATCAGATGAAAACTATACAGCTTGGGGGACATGTTTGGCAGCTATTCAGCTATTGACACAGTCCTCATATGACTTATAAAAACTTCTATATAAAAACTATAAGAAGATTATCTCTGTACAGTTCATTATTACACCAAATACAGATTACATTATGATATCTATACCTGATATCAGGAACTTGATCCTCTGAAACAATGTCTTGTGGTTGCTTATTCTGTTGTGCAGCATGACATTGCTGTAGTATCCTCTGCTGAACATCTAGGAGAAATCTCTGACCCCATATCCGATGTGACTCTAATGGATCTGGAGGTAGTTCATCATGACTTCTCTTTGGCTCCACAGAAACCCGTTTGTCATATTCCTGTAAGCAGTAAGTAAAAAATGTAAGTAAAAAATGTAACTCTTTTCTGATTATTTTCAGGTTTATGGTAGTTTTTGTTGACTCTATGATGATCAGAGAGTCAACAAAAACTACCACAAACCTGAAAATAATCAGAAAAGAGTTACATTTTTTACTTTGAACTCAGGAAAGAAATTATCTATTTTCATTCAAATGTGATATGAGCTAAATTTTCGTATTTGTATGAACTTATTTGTGTTAAAATCTTTCTTGCACAAGCTGCTAAATAATACTCTTGAATATATGTATACAATGAAGAAACAATTTTTTGGAGACAGTTTTACACTACCTTTCACAAATACAACAAAACTGGACTACACTGATCAATTCACTGAAATAAATTACGAAACTGGAACCACTATATGAAGATATCATTTAACCTATTACAACTAAACAAACAATGGAAAATTCAGGATGGAATAACAACAATATTATGTAAGTGACGCATTGCTACTTAACATCCAGTCTATATTGTGAGTAACGATCTGTCCCTTTCATAATAATGTTGAAACTATTACAACTATTGAACAAAATAAGAATTCTTTATAAGCTAAAAAGCAGTAAAGAAGCAAAATAAGCAATTTTAACAGTAAAATAGAGAGAAATTGTAGGCAATAAATATATTACCTCACAGGAACTAAAACCAACTAATATCTCAATAGAAAGTGTGATCAAAATAGGTAAGAAGTAAAACTCAAATTTTAAAGAATTGGTCCCTTTATGAAGCACACCTAAGATTGATTGATTGATTGATTTCTTTATTAATCCATGTAACAATTTACATTGTGTGGATTTCGTCAGCAAAATCATATACAATACAATATACCTACAATTATACACATAAAATTTGTATTTACACACATTTTTGAGGTATCTTAAATTAATTTTATATTATTGTGTGATTTGTAATTTTCTTATAGTATTACAGTTGTAAAATTAACAGACATCTGACTAAATGCAACACTATATAGTATATACTGAAGGGCCAAAGAAACTGGTACAACTGCCTAATATCATGTGAGGCCCACACGAGCACACAGAAGTGCCACAATGCGACATGACATGGACTCCACTAATGTCTCAAGTAGTGCTGGAGGGAACTGACACCATGAATCCTGCAGGGCTGTCCATAAATCCATAAGAGTACAAGGTGGTGGAGATCTCTACAAAACAGCACATTGCAAGGCATCACAGATATGCTCAATAATGTTCATGTCTTGGGAATTTGGTGGCCAACAGAAGTGTTTAAACTCAGAAGAGTGTTCCTGGAGCCACTCTGTAGTGTTTCTGGACATGTAGAGTGTTGCATTGTCCTGCTGGAATTGTCCATCAGAATGCACAATGAACATGAATGGCTGCAGGTGATCACAACAGCATGCGTACATGTGTGTCACCTGTCAGAGTCGTACCTAGATGTATCAGGGGTCCAATATCACTTCAGCTGCACATGCTCCACACCATTACAGAGCCTCCATCAGCTTAAACAGTCCTCTGCTGACATGCAGGGTCCATGGATTCATGAGGCTGTGTCCATATCAGTACATGTCTGTCTGCTTGACACAATGTGAAACGAGATTTGTCCGACCAGGCAACAAGTTTCCAGTCATCAACAGTCCAGGTGAGGCATAAAATTTTGTGTTGTGCAGTCATCAAGGGTACATGAGGCCTTTGTCTCTGAAAGCCCATATCAATGATGTTTCCTTGAATGGTTCACATGCTGACACTTGTTGATGGCCCAGCATTGAAATACACAGCAATTTTCAGAATGGTTGCACTTCTGTCATGTTGAATTTCTCTTCAGTTGTTGTTGGTCCTGTTCTTGCAGAATCTTTTTCAGGCCACAGCAACGTCCGGGATTTGACATTTTACCGGATTCCTGATATTCCTACCTCGGAGAGTCTGTGTCCCATCACTCATGCTCCGACTATAGTACCATGTTCTATCTCACTTAAATATTGATAAACTGCCATTGCAGCAGCAATAACTGATCTAACAAGTGCACAAGACACTTGTTCTCTTATATAGGTGTTGCTGACCAGAACACCATATTCTTCCTCTTTACATATTTCTGTATTTGAATATGCACACCTATACCAGTTTCTTTGGTGCTTCAGTGTATAACCACTCATTTATTGTTGTGAAGTAATAGCAATCCACCCAAACTGCAGATTCAGTAGACAAGAGGAAAAAATGAAGAAAAATTTAAATTGTAAACTTGCGAAACATCCTTAAGATAGGAATACACACTTATGTGCAGATTAATAACACAATATTCAAATAAAATAAAAAATAGGGGAAAGATGACTCAGCTCTCACATTCTTTGTGTATGGTGTATTATGATATAAAAGAAAACAACATGCATGAAAACAACACTTATAAGAGGTTCCAGAAGACAAATGGTTTCATAGTTTTCAGTTTACTATGAGAAGTAAGTGATAAGCTAATTTCTGGGTAACTATACACATAAAATAAAACTACACATTTAAACAGAATGTACATGTTCTTAAAGTTATGACCTACATCACTTGTTTAGAAAATAAACAAAAAAATAATTTATTTACCATTACACAGATTGTTGTTTCACAATGCATTTTTTCAAGAACTCCAACTGCAGCAGCTGCTGTGTGGACTGAGTACCTCAGTAGTTGCTGTTGCCAGTGCTAAGCACAGATATAGGAGGAGGATACAGGGAGCAGCCAGGAAACATTTTGAGACGACCACTATAGTTAACATCAGTAGTCGTAAAATTGAGCTAGTTCCTCTCAGCAGTGTTTTCTGGGTTAATCTTGCATTATTCTTGTATTTCTTATCTGCTATGGGCCCGCTATTAAAATTTTTTGTTTACCTAATTTCCCTGTTAAGTTCTTGAGTTTTCTAGATTTTAATAGAGCATCAATGTTGTGTGTTGTGATACAGCTGAGTTGGTTATAATTTACTGTGGCCTCGTGTTCTGGTTGATGTATTGGTTTTTGGAAAAACAGACAATTATGTTAACCAGCCCACCATTTGTAAACAAAATCACAATTCAAGAACAGGAAACCACAAATACAGACATATTTAAATGTGAGGCCTATTCATAAAGTAAACGTTTATTTATTTTAAAAAATGTGAACAAAATTGCAGAATCTGTTTTATTATACTGTGAAAGTACATCCTCTAATTAATTTTTACACATTGTCTCCAGCCACACTGAAACATTAGTTGTAGTGTTTGACAAGCTTTGGAATTTCACAATCATGTAATTCTGCCACCTGCGCCCACCTGACATTAAATTTCCATTAATCCAAACCTTTACTAATCACTTTGTACAGAGGAGTAGGACTAATCTGTGGAAAATGAACACAAAGCTCTGAGATGATGAAACATCAATTTTCTCTAAACGTTTTGTCAACCAAATTAATTACATCTGCATTCAAAATACTTGGTTGGCAACTTGTCTCTTCATCATGGACAATGGTTCACCAACTCTTGAACCTATGGCACCATTGTTTTACACCGCCTTCACTCATTACCTAAGATTTGGGCTAATAGTAATTTAATGCCAGATGGCTGCTGGTGGGAGAATTCTATGGTTACAGAACTTCAAAGCTAATCTAATGTTGTGACAAATGTCTAAATGTTGCTGGAAACAATGTGGAAAAATAAATTAGAGTCTGTACATTCACAGTATTGTAGAACAAATTCTGTAACACATTCACATATTTTTTTAAAAAAATAAAAGGAGGTTATTTTATAAATAGCCATCAATTTTAGGGAAATCATAACAAGAATTCTCAATGAAAATCTCATGTGGCAGAAAATAATAAACAATCCGATAAAAGCACAATATGTCACTAAGAATACATACAACAAAAAAGGTCTCTCAACAGACACAAAATTAAAACACTACTAAACAGTTACACAACCAGTTATAAGATACTGAAGTGGAACCATTTTCAAAACAATTAACACTCCACAAATAGGAAGAATACTTAAGACAGCCTAATAATCAGAATGGGCATTAACAAAGAATGCTAAGAAAATGGACATTGTAGACTAGTTTCTAATAAAACAGCCTACAAAGAAATGCAACCAGTAATGGGGAGGATAATGGAGAAACATCTTTGGACATGAACATCTACATCTAAACTCCACAAGACACTTGATGTTGTATGGTGGAAGGTACTTCTGGTACCACTATATAATCCTCTCATCATTGCTCCATTCGTGAATAGTGCAGTGGAAGAACAACTGTCAGTAAACCTTGAAATTAGCTCTGATTTCTTGAATTTTCTCATTGTGGTCATTTCATATGATGTATATGGGAGGGAGTAATTTATTGTCTGACTCTTCCCAGAATGTACACTCTTGAAATTTCAACAGCAAACCTTTTTGTGGTGTACAAGACCTTTCTTGGAGTTTGTCGAGTATCTCCATAATGTTCTCATGCCACTCAAATGATCAGCAGGCAATGATTTGGGAAACCCAGACTTAACTTTGTGATAATCTGATGCTACTTTCAATCATATGGATGATGGTCAACATTGGCCAACCCTAGTTATAATGATATAAAACATTTCATGTGAGTTGTCAAAAAAATATTGAGTGTAGAATTAAAAAGTGCATCACTAACACTATGACAAAAGTAATTTTTTCCACAGCAGTATCAAGCTATAAACCAGATTAAACAAGCAAATAATGGGAAGGGTGATTTCAGATGAAGAAAGAAAGTTGAGATCTAAGTGAATGAAGGAGTACTGGGCCAATACTAAACTAAAAACTGTTCTTACAAAATTGACTAAAGCAGTCCAACAAAGACAGTAAAATGTTACTAAATAACTAAATATCTGATAAAGATGGAATAATATACAATCAAAGAGAGAGAAAGACCTTAGTTTAATTTTTTAGTTTTATTTATGGTTGTAAACCCAGTCTGCAATCAGAAAAAGAGATACACCAGGAAAGAATAGGTTGGAAATGAACAATGAAATACAGCAATGACATACAATAACCCGATAACTTATGAGTGTGATACAAAATGCAGACAGAAAGTAAGAATGAAGAGAAGGAGAAAAAATGAAGATTGACAAGCATAATCAGGATTTTATTGTCTCATTTAACTGTAACAGATTACACATCAAATACAATATTTATTGCAATATACTACAAAATCTGAATACTTATACAGCTTAAATGTCCAGATCAGCATTAAAAAATTCCTCAACATAGTAATAGCACTTCTGCACCAGAGCACTGCATAATTTTCTTTTCGTCAACTCAGTTCCTCCAATTCAGAAATTTGTTTCTTTTGACTTGTTGCATATTTTAATTCCCATATATTGTGGGATTGATGGAAAAGCATGAAATATTCTTTGTTCATAGCTTAATGTTTGTGCTGGAAGTTATATGGAAGATTCAGTTCAGAATTATGATTTGAAAAGAGAATTATATCACATACCTACAATGAGCAAACACTTAGTATATTTAGGTCTCATAATAGTGGCTGACAAGATTTTCCTGGCTTTGCTTTGTACATATCTTTGATGATTTTCTTCTATAAAGGTAATATTATTGTCAGTTGCTAGTATTTCTGCTAAAGACAACACCGTGTCTCACAACTGCTTCAAAGTAACTATGGTAAACTATTTTTTGTCTATTCCAGTTACATTGAGTAAGTATAACATAGCAAATGTCAGGCTGTTTGATTTAGTTTTTAGATAATCTGTATGGGAGGACCATGGCAGATTTCTGTCCAATTGCATTCCTAAGAATTTACATGTCCTGCTTCATTTAGTTCCTCACTTTTCTGAATAATCTAAATATAATTTATTTTAGATCATTTTGTCTCAAATTTTATCAGCAGCATTTCTGAAACATTTACTTTTAGGCCATTAGATGGAACCGTGCATCTACGGTAGTTTTTCTGGAGTATTTATGACTCTTTCAGGAATTTGTTCTGCATTTTTATTTTCTATCAGTATGAACATGTCATCAGCAAATAACAATGATTGATAATTTATGGGTAAGAAATTTATGTAAAAAAGAAAGATGATTGGATCTAGGATTGAGCCTTGTGATACCTCCTGTGAAATAGTTCTCAATTTTGAGTGATACTTTCCTTCACTCAATGTTATGACAACCTGTTTCTTTCTCTCTGTCAGATACAGAATTGCACTCTATCAAAACTATGGTTTGGTAGTTTTGGTACAGTGCACAAATGATATAGTAATGATATAGTAAATGGTAGGATTACTGGTAGTATTGGTGGCAGTGACAGGGAAGGAAAAAGAAACATAAATGAATGTGTAAGACAGAAGCTGTAAGCCAAAAGCCAATCACTGCCCCCTCCTCCCCCCCCTCCCCCGTTTGCCTGGTTGATAGTTTTTCACATAATTAGAACCACACATCATTCAGTATTTGTCCATTGTGTATTTTATATCCTTATAGAATATAAATTGTATTTTGTAAGTAATAAAAAAATTAGTCAATCATGTAACTTCTGTGCTTTTACGTAACCAAAACAATTACAGTACTTTGATGCAAGTAAAATTTATATGCATAAACATAAAAATATATAATTATTGTTGTTATTTTGTACTCAACAGAATGTTCATCATGATCAAAGGCAAGAGTTTCCTTTTATTATTACTAAATGCAAAAGTTGTTTATAAATACCAGAAACATCTTTCATATAAGTTAAATGAAGTATTAAAGCAGTGTTTAATGTATTTATGTTTTACAGTTTTTTATTCTTCCTTTTGATTGGGGAAATTGCATTTTCAAGTGATATATGAAAATTCTGTAATGTTTTCTTTATTTTTACTACAACATCCCTGTTTCACTTTATAGCTCAACAGTTTTTTAATAAAAACTGAGTTAAACACTGACAATTTCAGTTTTGCAATAAATACTGTTCACTCTTAAGAAACAGACAAGAGGATAACTATGTAGAGCAAAATTTTTCCATACGTTACCCTGCCCTTTATATATCTTCACTCAGTCTAGACAATTCACTGCTTACCATTTTCAGGTGAATCTAGTAAGACACTAACCACATACATAAAGAATGCAATCGTTATGACATAATGTCTGATATGTACGCAACACGCCTAATGTACAGGTAATTTGTGTAGGAACTTAACTGACCAAAAATACCAGGAAAACTGCCACAGTCTATGCTTATTTGTGTTGTTCTATGATAGCCTATGATACTTTTACAACTCTAGTCAGATATGACTTACACCACTCTAAAGCGCTACCCATAATTCCATACTTTTTCATTTTATATACGATAACGAATGGTTTACACAGGAGGAGCATAATCAAATGGTTGGTAAAATGCACCTGATGGAAGGGTAACTGCTAAAGTAACAACAGAGCTGATACTTTCTCTATTTGTATTTATCCCTTCCTTTACCACATGATCAGGTAATTTCTACTGGTCTTGCTATTACTTTGCCAGCTAAATAAGCAAAACAAAGTGTACCTGTCAAGCTACAAAAATTTAATCATAAAAAAGAAAGTACATATCATATACAAATTAGTTGTCATAAACATTGTAGTGCATACAGGTCCGGCTTACCACAAATATTTGAGGCAATATTTCCTTCTCACGAAGTGGAACAAGACGTAAACCACGAAATTCAGGTTCACCACGATCCCTGAGCTTAAGTAATCGAAGACGTGGATTGCTGTCTAACTCTTCTGCTGTGCAGAAGTCAAATTCAGATTGCAGTGGGTCCAGCCGAAAATATGAATTTTCTCTGCATGAAGTTTCATCTGTATTCTGTTACAAAGAAAATGTAGAAGTAAAGTATGCCATTATGACATAAAGACCAATCATGAGCTAATATTTGAACAAAAGAGATGAAATACACTTAAACAATAACAAATGAAAATGCTTTTTATAGAAACTGACAAAAAAGGGAATGATATTGACTTTAGACCCATATATTATAGGTTTTCTTACCAATTATCTTCATGAAGAAGTCTGCCTTTTAACAATTTTGAAATTAAAATTATCTTTAATTACGTGAAAAGATAGATACACACATTCAAAGATGCTAGAATAATTTAGTTCATTTACATTATGGTCTGTCTGCAAGGCTAAAGCAAGGTGTCTCACCTATCATCCAGAGATTAAGCTGGCTTAATCTGAAGTTTGAAGCAATGGTCAAAAAGTAAAGTACCCTACTTACTTTTTAAAATACTGTTGATAAAGGACAAATGCCTGCTTAAAGTCTCATGTGCATAAGATAGGATAGTAATACAATGAAGAGAAGGGTAAGAGTTTAAGTAGAAAAGCATAATGTTACTAAAATATAATGGTTTATTTATTCCAATATCAACAGGAAAATTAGTTGGAAAAATTTTAATTCCTGATAACCCTCTCCCACATAATAATTTAAATTATAATAATCCAAGGACATTACAATAACATAAAAATGAAATAAAAATTAGCCACTGCATATTAAATGGCATCCTACCTTCAAAAAATAAAAGAATGAAGCATTTCTAGGATCATTAGGATCCAAATGAGACTTCTCTGCCCATTCTTTAAGTTTCTGAGGATCTAAATTTCCATCCTGGTTTCGCAATGAAACTGGGAAGTCTGCTGGCTCACTGTGTCTGGTTAAACATTCAGAGTCAGTTATTTTTTATTAATCCTGAAGCATATATTACAAGATTGTTGTGCATCAACAACAAAGTCAGTGCAATACAGGCTCTTTCTAAATAATAACAAAATCCAATATAAAGTAAACTATCTTTTCAGAAGTAACAATGTATATTATCTGAATTGACTTGGGAGGAGAGGGGGAGGAGATTTTCGAAAACCAGTTTATTTGGGTAACAGAACTGGTATATTTTTATTTATCAATTTACCCCAATAATAACTACATGTATTGACCATAACATGAATCTCTTCCATTATTACAATGGCAAGTACAGTAGGAATGTATATATTACAGCCTAGTAAACAAAAAATATGTAATACATATGTATTTTGCATGTACAGTACCTAAGTGTAGAATTAATGCTTGCAAATATCCTTAATTTTGATCTGCTGAAACAAGCCCACTGCTTATAAGCTGCTAAGTCAGGCATTTTTATTTCATGACAGATATCTGATGCTTGTCACTTTCATCTTGAGCTTCAAACCATTGCAAGGAAACAGACAAACACATAAACACTTCAGATACAGCCAGTATATTTTCAGCTTCATTTTGCACACCACTAGTTCAGTGATGAGGTTTACAATTTTACTGTTGTTGTGATCTTCAGTCCAAAGACTGGTTTGATGCAGCTCTCCGTGCTACTCTATCCTATACAATATTCTTCATCTCTGAGTAACTACTGCAACCTACATCCTTCTGAATCTGCTTAGTGTATTCATCTCTTGGAGTCCCTCTATGATTTTTATTCTCCATGCTTTCCTCCAATACTAAACTGGTGATCCCTTGATGCCTCAGAATGTATCCTACCAACCAATCCCTTTTTCTAGTCAAGTTGTGCCACAACTTTCTCTTCTCCCCAATTATATTCAGTGCCTCGTCATTAGTTATTTGATCCACCCATTTAATCTTCAGTATCCATCTGTAGCACTACATTTTGAAAGCTAATATTCTCTTCCTGTCTAAACTATTTATCATCCATATGTTTCACTTCCATACATGGCTACACTCCATACAAATACTTTCAGAAAAAAGACTACCTGACATTTAAATCTATATTCGATGTTAACAAATTACTCTTCTTCATAAACACTTTCCTTACCATAGCCAGTTTACATTTTATATCCTCTCTACTTCGACTATCATTAGTTATTTTGCTCCCCAAATAGCAAAACTTATTTACTACTTTAAGCTTCTCATTTCCTAATCTAATTCCCGCAACATCACCCAATTTAATTCGACTACATTCCATTATCCTCGTTTTGCTTCTGTTGATGTTCATCTTATATCCTCCTATCAAGACATTGTCCATTCTGTTCAGCTGCTCTTCCAGCTCCTTTGCTGTCTCTGACAGAATTACAATGTCATCGGTGAACCTCAAAGTTTTTATTTCTTCTCCATGGATTTTAATTCCACTCCAAATTTTTGTTTCGTTTCCTTTCCTGCTTGCTCAATATACAGATTGAATAACATTGGGGGTAGGCTGCAATCCTGTCTCACTCCCTTCTCAACCATTGATTCCCTTTCATTCCCCTCAACTCTTATAAGTGCCATCTGGTTCTGTACAAATTGTAAACAGCCTTTCACTGCCTGTATTTTACTCCTGCCACCTTCAGAATTTTAAAGAGAGTATTCCAGTCAACATTGTCAAAAGCTTTCCCTAAGTCTACAAATGCTAGAAATGTGGATTTGCCTTTGCTTAACCTATCTTCTAAGATAAGTCATAGGGTCAGTATTACCTTGCTTGTTAATATTTCTATGGAATCCAAATTCATTGTCCCCAATCTCAGCTTCTACCAGTTTTTGCATTCGTCTGTAAAGAACTGGTGTTACTCTTTAGTAGCCACGACTTATTAAACTGACAGTTTGGTAATTTTTGCACCTGTCAACACCTGCTTTGTTTGGGATTGGAATTACTATATCCTTCTTGAAGTCTGATGGCATTTCGCCTGTCTCATACATCTTGCTCACCAGATGGAAGAGTTTTGTCATGGCTGGCTCACCCACGACTATCAGTAGTTCTAATGGAATGTTCTTCTTCTCCCGCAGCCTTGTTTCAACTTAGGTCTTTCAGTGCTCTTTCAAATTCTTCAGGCAGTATCATCTTCATCTAAGCCCTCTTCCATTTTCCATAATACTGCCCTCAAGGACATCACCCTTTTATAGACCCTTTATTTACTGCTTCCACCTTTCTGCTTTCACGTCTTTGCTTAGGACTGGTTTTCCATCTGAGCTCTTGATATTCACACAGGTGGTTCTCTTTTCTGCAAATATCTCTTTTAATTTTCCAGAAGTCAGTAACTATCACTCCCCTAGTGATATATGCCTCTACATTCTTACATTTGTCCTCTAGCCATCCCTGCTTAACCATTTTGACTTCCTGTTGATCTTATTTTTGAAATATTTATACTTTTATACTTCTTTTTGCCTGCTTCATTTACTGCGTTTTTATATTTTCTCTTTTCATCAATTATACTGAATATCTCTTCTGTTACCCACGGATTCCTACCAGCCCTCATCTTTTTAGCAACGATCTTCTGCTTCCTTCACTATTTCACCTCTCAAAGCTACCCATTCTTCTTCTACTGTATTTCTTTCCCCTGTTCTTGTCAATCGTCCCACATGCTCTCTCTGAAACTCTCTACAACCTCTGTTTCTTTCAGTTTTTCCAGGTCCCATCTCCTTAGATTCCTACGTTTTTCCAGTTTCTTCATTTTTAATCTACTGGTCATAACCATTAAATTGTGATCAGAGGTAATGTGTTACAATTTAAAACTTAGTTCCTAAATCTTTGTCTTACCACTATATAATCTGTCCAGTATCTCTAGGCCTCTTCCACATTTACAACCTCCTTTTTTGATTCTTAAACCAAGTGTTAGCTATGATTAAGTTATGCTTTGTGTAAAATTCTATCAGGTGGCTTCCTCTTTCATTCCTTAGCCCCCAGTCCATATTCACCTATTACTTCTTCTTATCTTCCTTTTCCTACTATCAAATTCCAGTCCCTCTGACTATTAAATTTTCGTCTACCTTAACTATCTGAATAATTTGTTTCATCACAGCATACATTTCTTCAATCTCTTCATCATCTGCAGACTAGCTGGCATATAAACTTGGACTACTGTGGTAGGCATGGACTTCATGTCTATCTTGGCTATAATAATGGATTCACTATGCTGTTCATAGTAGCTTATCTGTGCTCCTATTTTTTTATTCATTATTAAAACTACTCCTGCATTACCCTTATTAGATTTTGTACTTATAACCCTATATTCACCTGACAAGAAGTGTTGTTCCTCCTGCCACTTTCCTATCCATTTCCCTCTTTAAATTTTCTAACCTACCTGCCAAATTAAGCGATCTGACGTTCCATGCTCCAGTCCGAGAATGCCGTTTTGTTTTTTTTTTAGTTGTTTATATTTTTTGTTTTGTTTTTTGTTTTTTTTCCCTCTTAAAACAATGTCATCCTGAGTAGTCCCCACCAGGAGACAAAAATGGGGGACTATTTTACCTCCGGAATATTTTGCCCAAGAGCACTCCATATTCATTTAACCATAAAGTAAAGCTGCATGCCCTTGGGAAAAATTATGGCTGTAGTTTCCCCTTGCTTTCAGCCGTTCACAGTACCAGCACAGCAAACCCATTTTGGTAAATATTACAAGGCCAGATCAGTTCACTACCCTGCTCAATTTGATGCCCTGGATCTGCACCGTCAACACTCATCCATTCTTGACTATCATCTTCATCACATCAGGCATTTGAGCTCTTTTAGCATATTGAGCATTTCTAAAACACTATTCTGTTTGTCATTTTCAATTACACACTGAGAACTTTTCACAATACTCACAATTTTATTTTACTTTTATTTTTTTCAAATTTGGTTCCTTTACACTAAACCATTCTGCTCTGATAATGTAGGAAGCATCTTTCAACCAATGTTTTTATTATTTCTTAACAGATTTTCTTCAACGTGATCTTCTCTTTCTAACAATAAATTACACAAAAATTATTTTCTGTGATACTGTTTAAAAGTCTCCATAACACCTATATCCATGGGCTGTAATAATGAGGTATGTTAGATGGAAAAACATCACTTTTATGAACCCACCATTTTCATTTATGAGCTTACATGATGGATGAGTTTGTGCAATGTCAAGGAACAATAATCTTTTCTTGCTATTGTCATTTTTTAACTATTTCAAAGGGCATAAAAACTGCCATAAACCATTCCATGAAAATTGCACTGTGCATACAGGCACCCTTATGTGAAGCATAAACAATAGGCATCAGAGACATATTAACATGTTTGACACAATTAAACAAAGAGGTTTCTTATTTATACCAATGATGATCGTGGGCAACAAGTGGCTACCAGTAGCATTAGCACAAGCGTAAGCTGTAACACGATCCTTGCTTATTTTGGGGCCAGGTGCTGTTAATTTTATATGTGAAGCAAGAGTTTTTGTTGGAAAAACTTTCCAGCTGAGTCCAGTTTCATTATCACTGTAAACATTTGTGAGAGCATAATCTTCTTCCCTCGAAAGGCTCTTAGTCTGATTTTGAAAGAATCAGCTGCTGAATAAACAGCAGACAGTTTTTCTCCTTGTATTTGAACTTCATGAAAGCTGTATCTTGACTTAAAACATTTTAAAAAGCCCATTCCTGCTTTAAAATTTGATGAACCTCCAAGATTTTCATTAAATTGAATTGTGTTCTCACATAGAATGGGAGTAGTGGTAGGTTCTCCTTGTGATAGTTTTTGTGTAAACCACTTGTAAACAGGATCATCCAGATCTGAGTTTGTCGGAAGCTTCATGGTTTTATGACTTGTTGATCCATTCATAGAATTACACTTAGATATACAATTTTTGGATACTTGTCTTTTATTTTTTTTATGTCCATATGTCAACTTACTAACCTTGTACTCATTAAATAACTTGGTTGTAGATTCTTTTTATAATCTTTCACTATCCTTGTCATAGCTCTCATAGAAAGGACATTTGAGTTTAGGAATTTCATTTCACAAGTGTACTTTACACAAGTGATCATAAAAGAGTGAAAATAGTTGCTGTCGTCAGTGGCAACTAGGTGTTGGTGCATGGAGCAGGAGGGGTGCAGGAGAAAAGATCATAATGGGGGTACAGTGTGTAATGGTACTTGAATTATGTAACCATTATGGCACCTCAACTCAACCTCTCGATACCAGCAATATTCTAATGTGTTTCTGCAAAGTAGTTGGAACTGACATATATCTGAGACAACATTCAGATTTGATTTCCTTAATGTAGAGGTACTTTGATACATCGATATGTTTATGTTGCTATGATATTATCCTTATGTGTATTCTTTCTTTTGTCACAATGATCTTTGACGTACATGTAACTCTGATTTTTGGGCGTGTAAGCGATTATTAGTTGTTAGAGTGCCGGACCTTAAAAAAAGTCATGTCTTGGACGTCATGTTGGAAAGACGCATAATGTAGTCAGCTTATAAAATGTGAACTTCAACAGTGAGGAAGATGTTTTCAAGTATGTTTTGTATTGTGAAGTGATGCTTTGTGTGTTACACGATATTGCAATGAAAGCAATTAAAAGGAAGTGTAACTTAAATTCGGAGTGCTGATTACTTTTTTTACATCACCATTGTGCTAACTTTCAAAGGTTTAATCTTCAAGAATGGTTTGTGATACACATCTACAAAACTTTTGAATATAGCAGAATAAAACCTAGGCCTCTTTGCATCCGAGCTTGGAATCATCACCACCTAGATTTTTGACGATTGAGCCATGATTTTACGAGACCAGCGTGGGAAACACGAAAAGATGAGTGCCCAGTTTATTCATTATTACATGAAATGACTGTATTAACTGTGCTCTAATGACACCTGCCACATAATAACTTTGTTGTTGCCCGAAAATGCAGTATTTAGCAGCATGAGCAACACCACAATCATTAATAAAATTTGACCTTTGTTGAGGTAGGGTTGTTAGAATGTGGGTGCTCTTGCCGGGATAGGCAGCACTAAATATTCAAAAATTAACTGTAGATGTGTTTCAGGAAAAGTGCATAGTGAATCTGTTATGAAAAATATCGACAAAAACCTGACAATCAAATATTAAGAAGACAACCACAGGACGAAAAATGGACGCAAAAAACAATGGGATGACAAAGGATTTAAAATAAGCACTACGACTGGATTCCGACGGAGAAGACTTCAGCTAAAAGTTAAGTAAAAATTCTAACGAATTTTGTAATTTGGTACTGTCATTTCTAGTGGTTCATTTTTTGCTAACGGTTAATAATGGATAAAATTAATGCAGGGGAAGAAATAGTGGGGGAGATTCAGAAACTTGATAGGCTAGAGTTAATTATGCAGCTTTTGAGTAGGCAAAATGAAAATATAAATAATTTAAAATCTGAAATAAGGGCCGAAATTGACAAAAGGTTAGGGGAGAATTTGAATAAGCAATTAAATTTAATAAAAACTGAGTTAACCGAGGTCAAAAATACACTGGAAGGTAACTTAAAGGTAATAGAATCGAGGGTAGATAATGTGGAGAAAAAAGTAATTGTTTTTGACATTGAATTCATTGTTGAAAATAGTAACAGAGCCAGGGAAATTCAGGAACTTCAAAATGAAAATGAATCACTAGATGCAAAATGACTTGAAAGTAAACAATGTTAATGCAATCAGGAGTGTTGAGAAAAAGGTTGACAGTTTAGAATCAAATCTTACCAATAAATTAGACACATTAAAAACTAAAATAAATCAAGTTGAAGAATATGTTGCTAACAAAAATTTGCACAGTCATGCACCAGTATGGTCGAACCTGTTAGTGAAAAGTTTTCCTTGTGATGATTTGCACCCAGTTGATTTTTTGCACCATTGCAAGGACAATTTTATGCCAGGAATGTCTGATAATTCAAAAATTAAATTTGTCAAAAAATTTCTTGAAGGGGAGGCCCTATCCTGGGCTAACCAAAATTTTGATCAGTGGGAAACCTTTGCAAATTTTGAGAAACGCTTCTTAAACAAATTTTGGTCAGAATCTGAACAGGGGAGGATTAAATCTGAATTTTTAAATGGACCTATTTTCAGAGGGAGAGTGGGCACCATAAAAGCATTTTGTAAAGATCAATTGAGAAAATTAATACATTTAGATAAACCTTTTGATGAAATGACACAAATAGATGCGCTGAACAGAAGACTACCTGAAAAACTGCAGTGGGATTTAGTTCATCTGCATACATATGCCATAAGCCATAATACGGTGTGTGGCGGATGATACCCTGGAACACTATGAATCATTCTTTTTGCTGTTCCACTCACAGGGAATGAGGGAGTGAGGGGAAAAAAATTGTCTACATGCCTCCATACGAGTCTTAATTTCTCATACTTTATCTTCGTGCAAAAATGTAGGAATTTAAGGAGATGGGACTTTAATAAACTGAAAGAACCAGAGGTTATAGGGAGTTTCAGAGGGAGCATTAGGGAATGATCGATAAGAACAGGAGAAAGGAGTACAGTAGAGTCGGCTGCTAAGGACAACCAACAGAACCAGCACAACTGCTCAGAAGTCAACATACCTGGAATACAGCACAATTTAAACTAAAGGTCAGTGACACAGTAAATATGACTTTTACCCTGAGTAAACCCCACTCAGATCTGAAAATCTATTATCACAATGTCCAATCCTTGAGCAACAAAACTGATGACTTAAGCATTTTGCTGACCAGTGAACTCAGTGATATCTCAGTAGTATGCCTAGCAGAGCACTGGCTCTGCACTGATGTAGTTAAATTAATCTCACCACCAAACTTCAAATTGTGCGAACACTACTCCAGATCAAATGATGGACATGGTGGGGTTGCCATCTTCATCAAACAACACATTGAATATAGCCCACTTCCTACCCTAAAGGAAACAGGAACAGACAAGATCTTTGAATGTGCAGCCATAAAGCTTACAGATCTAAATCTAATAGTAGCTACAATTTACCGTACCCCCTCCAGTAGTATTAATGATTTTCTGTTACAAACAGACTTGTTTCTATCCAAAATAAGTCAGTGGAAACAGGATGTGATTATATGTGGTGACTTTAATATAGACTTTCTCACCCACAACAGAAACAGGGAAACATTGATTAACATTGCAAAAACTTATAATCTGCATGGCCTTGTAAACGAGCCCACTAGAATAACAACCACATCCAAGACAGTTCTAGATCAATTTTTTGCAAATAGAAATAAACTTAACCCAACTCTAGAAGTATACAATGCAGGATTCAGTGCCACCAAGCTGTCATTCTAAAGGTCGATGTTAGCATGATACCTCAAACTCAGTCCCACCTAAAACTTTACGAAGGTTTTTCACCCAAGAGAACTCGAACAAGCTAAATGCCCTCCTTAGTAAAGAAAAGTGGACATAGATGTACACAGCCAATGACGTCAACATGAAATTCAACATATTTCTTGACAAAATTATCCACCACTTTGAGGAGGCCTTTCCACAAAAACTGGTAAGAATAAATAATAATAATAATAATAATAATAATAATAATAATAATAATAACCAGAAATTTGCTATTTTATCATTTCCAGGGGCTTTCCAATTGTGAGTAGAATTAATTGCTTGGGTGACTTCATGTTGCAAAATTATCACTTCAGGCATTTGTGGTATCATCTTGTATGTGTCTGTTTTTGGATACAAGCAGAAACAGACACATACAAGATGATACCACAAATGCCTGAAGTGATAATTTTGCAACATGAAGTCACCCAAGCAATTAATTCTACTCACAATTGGAAAGCCCCTGGAAATGATAAAATAGCAAATTTCTGGTTAAAGAAGTTCACCTCAACACATTCACATCTAACTAAATTATTTAACAATATAATAGAGGGAAACATTCCACGTGGGAAAAATATATCTAAAAACAAAGAAGATGTGACTTACCGAACGAAAGCGCTGGCAGGACGATAGACACACAAACACACACAAACACACACACAAAATTCAAGCTTTCGCAGCAAACTGTTGCCTCATCAGGAAAGAGGGGAAGGAGAGGGAAAGACAAAAGGATGTGGGTTTTAAGGGAGAGGGTAAGGAATCATTCCAATCCCGGGAGCGGAAAGACTTACCTTAGGGCGAAAAAAGGACAGGTATACACTCGCACACACACACATATCCATCCACACATATACAGACACAAGCAGACATATTTAAAGACAAAGAGTTTGGGCAGAGATGTCAGTCGAGGCGGAAGTGAAGAGGCAAAGATGATGTTGAATGACAGGTGAGGTATGAGTGGCGGCAACTTGAAATTAGCGGAGATTGAGGCCTGGTGGGTAACGGGAAGAGAGGATATATTGAAGAGCAAGTTCCCATCTCCAGAGTTTGGATGGGTTGGTGTTGGTGGGAAGTATCCAGATAACCCGGACGGTGTAACACTGTGCCAAGATGTGCTGGCCGTGCACCAAGGCATCTTTAGCCACAGGGTGATCCTCATTACCAACAAACACTGTCTGCCTGTGTCCATTCATGCGAATGGGCAGTTTGTTGCTGGTCATTCCCACATAGAATGCATCACAGTGTAGGCAGGTCAGTTGGTAAATCACATGGGTGCTTTCACATGTGGCTCTGCCTTTGATCGTGTACACCTTCCGGGTTACAGGACTGGAGTAGGTGGTGGTGGGAGGGTGCATGGGACAGGTTTTACACCGGGGGCGGTTACAAGGATAGGAGCCAGAGGGTAGGGAAGGTGGTTTGGGGATTTCATAGGGATGAACTAACAGGTTATGAAGGTTAGGTGGACGGCGGAAAGACACTCTTGGTGGAGTGGGGAGGATTTCATGAAGGATGGATCTCATTTCAGGGCAGGATTTGAGGAAGTCGTATCCCTGCTGGAGAGCCACATTCAGAGTCTGGTCCAGTCCCGGAAAGTATCCTGTCACAAGTGGGGCACTTTTGTGGTTCTTCTGTGGGGGATTCTGGGTTCGAGGGGATGAGGAAGTGGCTATGGTTATTTGCTTCTGTACCAGGTCGGGAGGGTAGTTGCGAGATGCGAAAGCTGTTGTCAGGTTGTTGGTGTAATGGTTCAGTGGTTCAGGGATTCCGGACTGGAGCAGATTCGTTTGCCACGAAGACCTAGGCTGTAGGGAAGGGACCGTTTGATGCGGAATGGGTGGCAGCTGTCATAATGGAGGTACTGTTGCTTGTTGGTGGGTTTGATGTGGACGGACGTGTGAAGCTGGCCATTGGACAGGTGGAGGTCAACGTCAAGGAAAGTGGCATGGGATTTGGAGTAGGACCAGGTGAATCTGATGGAACCAAAGGAGTTGAGGTTGGAGAGGAAATTCTGAAGTTTTTCTTCACTGTGAGTCCAGATCATGAAGATGTCATCAATAAATCTGTACCAAACTTTGGGTTGGAAGGCCTGGGTAACCAAGAAGGCTTCCTCTAAGCGACCCATGAATAGGTTGGCATATGAGGGGGCCATCCTGGTACCCATGGCTGATCCCTTTAATTGTTGGTATGTCTGGCCTTCAAAAGTGAAGAAGTTGTGGGTCAGGATGCAGCTGGCTAAGGTGATGAGGAAAGAGGTTTTAGGTAGGGTGGCAGGTGATCGGCGTGAAAGGAAGTGCTCCATCGCAGCGAGGCCCTGGACGTGCGGAATATTTGTGTATAAGGAAGTGGCATCAATGGTTACAAGGATGGTTTCCGGGGGTAACAGATTGGGTAAGGATTCCAGGCGTTCGAGAAAGTGGTTGGTGTCTTTGATGAAGGATGGGAAACTGCATGTAATGGGTTGAAGGTGTTGATCTACGTAGGCAGAGATCCGTTCTGTGGGGCTTGGTAACCAGCTACAATGGGGCGGCCGGGATGATTGGGTTTGTGGATTTTAGGAAGAAGGTAGAAGGTAGGGGTGCGGGGTGTCGGTGGGGTCAGGAGGTTGATGGAGTCAGGCGAAAGGTTTTGCAGGGGTCCTAAGGTTCTGAGGATTCCTTGAAGCTCCGCCTGGACATCGGGAATGGGGTTACCTTGGCAAACTTTGTATGTGGTGTTGTCTGAAAGCTGACGCAGTCCCTCAGCCACATACTCCCGACGATCAAGTACCACGCTCGTGGAACCCTTGTCCACTGGAAGAATGACGATGGATCGGTCAGCCTTCAGATCACGGATAGCCTGGGCTTCAGCAGTGGTGATGTTGGGAGTAGGATTAAGGTTTTTTAAGGAGGATTTAGATGCAAGGCTGGAAGTCAGAAATTCCTGGAAGGTTTGGAGAGCGTGATTTTGAGGAAGAGGAGGTGGGTCCCGCTGCGACAGAGGACGGAACTGTTCCAGGCAGGGTTCAATTTGGATGGTGTCTTGGGGAGTTGGATCATTAGGAGTAGGATTAGGATCATTTTTCTTCGTGGCAAAGTGATATTTCCAGCAGAGAGTACGAGTGTAGGACAGTAAATCTTTGACGAGGGCTGTCTGGTTGAATCTGGGAGTGGGGCTGAAGGTGAGGCCTTTGGATAGGACAGAGGTTTCAGATTGGGAGAGAGGTTTGGAGGAAAGGTTAACTACTGAATTAGGGTGTTGTGGTTCCAGGTTGTGTTGATTGGAATTTTGAGGTTTTGGAGGGAGTGGAGCTGGAAGTGGGAGATTGAGTAGATGGGAGAGACTGGGTTGGTGTGCAATGAGAGGAGGTTGAGGTTTGCTGGAAAGGTTGTGAAGGGTGAGTGAGTTGCCTTTCCGGAGGTGGGAAACCAGGAGATTGGATAGTTTTTTGAGGTGGAGGGTGGCATGCTGTTCTAATTTACGGTTGGCCTGTAGGAGGATGCTCTGAACAGCCGGTGTGGATGTGGGAGAGGAAAGATTAAGGACTTTTATTAAGGACAGGAGTTGACGGGTGTGTTCATTGGCTGAGTTGATGTGTAGGTGAAGGATTAGGTGGGTGAGGGCAATGGATTGTTCAGTTTGGAACTGGTATAGGGACTGATGGAAAGAAGGGTTGCAGCCAGAGATGGGAACTTTAAGTGTGAGGCCTTTGGGGGTAATGCCAAATGTCAGACAAGCCTGAGAAAATAGAATATGGGAGCGTAATCTGCCTAGGGCGAAGGCATGTTTGCGGAGGGAATGTAAATAAAACTTAATGGGGTCGTTGTGGGGGTGTTGTGAGGGTGACATGGTATTAGAAGGTGGAAAGTGTAACATGAGGCTGAAATGAAAATGAAAATATATGGGGAGAGATAAAGGTGGACTGGAAAGTAACTGGAGATCTGGAGTGAAAAAAGGTGAGAAGGTGTTGGTTACAGCTGGGCTATGTTGGACTTGGGTTGGTAGACAACGATGTGCACAAAGGTTGATCCTAATCCTACTCCTAATGATCCAACTCCCCAAGACACCATCCAAATTGAACCCTGCCTGGAACAGTTCCGTCCTCCGTCGCAGCGGGACCCACCTCCTCTTCCTCAAAATCACCCTCTCCAAACCTTCCAGGAATTTCTGACTTCCAGCCTTGCATCTAAATCCTCCTTAAAAAACCTTAATCCTACTCCCAACATCACCACTGCTGAAGCCCAGGCTATCCGTGATCTGAAGGCTGACCGATCCATCGTCATTCTTCCGGCGCACAAGGGTTCCACGACCGTGGTACTTGATCGTCGGGAGTATGTGGCTGAGGGACTGCGTCAGCTTTCAGACAACACCACATACAAACTTTGCCAAGGTAACCCCATTCCCGATGTCCAGGCGGAGCTTCAAGGAATCCTCAGAACCCTAGGACCCCTGCAAAACCTTTCACCTGACTCCATCAACCTCCTGACCCCACCGACACCCCGCACCCCTACCTTCTACCTTCTTCCTAAAATCCACAAACCCAATCATCCCGGCCGCCCCATTGTAGCTGGTTACCAAGCCCCCACAGAACGGATCTCTGCCTACGTAGATCAACACCTTCAACCCATTACATGCAGTCTCCCATCCTTCATCAAAGTCACCAACCACATTCTCGAACGCCTGGAATCCATACCCAATCTGTTACCCCCGGAAACCATCCTTGTAACCATTGATGCCACTTCCTTATACACAAATATTCCGCATGTCCAGGGCCTCGCTGCGATGGAGCACTTCCTTTCACGCCGATCACCTGCCACCCTAACTAAAACCTCTTTTCTCATCACCTTAGCCAGCTGCATCCTGACCCACAACTTCTTCACTTTTGAAGGCCAGACATACCAACAATTAAAGGGAACAGCCATGGGTACCAGGATGGCCCCCTCGTACGCCAACCTATTCATGGGTCGCTTAGAGGAAGCCTTCTTGGTTACCCAGGCCTGCCAACCCAAAGTTTGGTACAGATTTATTGATGACATCTTCATGATCTGGACTCACAGTGAAGAAGAACTTCAGAATTTCCTCTCCAACCTCAACTCCTTTGGTTCCATCAGATTCACCTGGTCCTACTCCAAATCCCATGCCACTTTCCTTGACGTTGACCTCCACCTGTCCAATGGCCAGCTTCACACGTCCGTTCACATCAAACCCACCAACAAGCAACAGTACCTCCATTATGACAGCTGCCACCCAATCCACATCCAACGGTCCCTTCCCTACAGCCTAGGTCTTCGTGGCAAATGAATCTGCTCCAGTCCGGAATCCCTGAACCATTACACCAACAACCTGACAACAGCTTTCGCATCTCGCAACTACCCTCCCGACCTGGTACAGAAGCAAATTACCAGAGCCACTTCCTCATCCCCTCGAACCCAGAATCCCCCACAGAAGAACCACAAAAGTGCCCCACTTGTGACAGGATACTTTCCAGGACTGGACCAGACTCTGAATGTGGCTCTCCAGCAGGGATACGACTTCCTCAAATCCTGCCCTGAAATGAGATCCATCCTTCATGAAATCCTCCCCACTCCACCAAGAGTGTCTTTCCGCCGTCCGCCTAACCTTCGTAACCTGTTAGTTCATCCCTATGAAATCCCCAAACCACCTTCCCTACCCTCTGGCTCCTATCCTTGTAACCGCCCCCGGGTGTAAAACCTGTCCCATGCACCCTCCCACCACCTCCTACTCCAGTCCTGTAACCCGGAAGGTGTACACGATCAAAGGCAGAGCCACATGTGAAAGCACCCACGTGATTTACCAACTGACCTGCCTACACTGTGATGCATTCTATGTGGGAATGACCAGCAACAAACTGTCCATTCGCATGAATGGACACAGGCAGACATTGTTTGTTGGTAATGAGGATCACACTGTGGCTAAAGATGCCTTGGTGCACGGCCAGCACATCTTGGCACAGTGTTACACCGTCCGGGTTATCTGGATACTTCCCACCAACACCAACCCATCCAAACTCTGGAGATGGGAACTTGCTCTTCAATATATCCTCTCTTCCCGTTACCCACCAGGCCTCAATCTCCTCTAATTTCAAGTTGCTGCCACTCATACCTCACCTGTCATTCAACATCATCTTTGCCTCTTCACTTCCGCCTCGACTGACATCTCTGCCCAAACTCTTTGTCTTTAAATATGTCTGCTTGTGTCTGTGTATGTGTGGATGGATATGTGTGTGTGTGCGAGTGTATACCTGTCCTTTTTTCCCCCTAAGGTAAGTCTTTCCACTCCTGGGATTGGAATGACTCCTTACCCTCTCCCTTAAAACCCACATCCTTTTGTCTTTCCCTCTCCTTCCCTGTTTCCTGATGAGGCAACAGTTTGTTGCGAAAGCTTGAATTTTGTGTGTGTGTTTGTTTGTGTGTCTATCGACCTGCCAGCGCTTTCGTTCGGTAAGTCACATCATCTTTGTTTTTAGATATATTTTTTCCACGTGGAATGTTTCCCTCTATTATATTGATATCACTACATTATGGACAGGTAGACAATTTAAGAAAATTCTTTCTAGAACGAGCAGAAACTAGCAAAATACACAAGGCAATCACTCATATAAATACATCGGCTACACCACTGCAATTTCATAACCACTTCTACAACCCTTTAGATCACATAACATCAACAGATACGAAGAAAGTAAATTGGAAAAAGAAAACACTTCATGGCAAGCACCCGTATCATCTAACACAGCCACACATCGATCAAGACTCATCCAACACATGGCTAAGAAAAGGCAATATATACAGTGAGACAGAAGGATTCATGATTGCAATACAGGATCAAACAATAAACACCAGGTATTACAGCAAGCATAATATTAAAGATCCCAATACCACAACAGATAAATGCAGACTTTGTAAACAACAAATAGAAACAGTAGATCACATCACAAGCGGTTGTACAATACTAGCAAATACAGAATACCCCAGAAGACATGACAATGTCACAAAAATAATACATCAACAGCTTGCCTTACAACATAAACTTTTAAAACAACAAGTTCCTACATACAAGTATGCACCACAAAATGTACTGGAGAATGATGAATACAAATTATACTGGAACAGAACCATTGTAACAGATAAAACAATGCCACATATCAAACCTGACATCATACTCACCAATAAAAAGAAGAAATTAACACAACTAATCGAAATATCCATACCCAATACAACAAATATACAATAGAAAACAGGAGAAAAAATTGAAAAATACATCCAACTGGCTGAGGAAGTCAAAGACATGTGGCATCAGGATAAAGTTGACATCATACCAATTATACTCTCAACTACAGGAGTCATACCACACAATATCCACCAGTACATCAATGCAATACAGCTACATCCAAACATATATATACAACTACAGAAATCCATAATTATTGATACATGTTCAATTACCCGAAAGTTCCTAAATGCAATATAACTCATACCGTACAGTTAATAGGAAGTGACGCTTGATCAAGGTCCGCGTCACTTTCCATTCTTAACCAGACTTAACGTCTGAGAAAGTAAAGAAATAATAATAGAAACAAAAGTTGGATTACACCAGCTATAAAAATCTCCTGCAAACATAAAAGAATACTCCACATGTTATGTAAACAAAGTAGTGACTCCCCCCAACTAACAGAATATTATAAAAACTACACATGTATCCTAAGAAGAGTGATAAGACAAGCAGATGCAGAATGATGAGTACATTGACAAATCCAGCAATAACGTAAAAGCAATGTGGAATATTATAAAAAGGGAAAGAGGGGAAATGAAAGCTTCACACACGAACATAGAAATTAAGCTCAACAATGAATCTATATCTAATCCCAAAGTTGTGGTGAACTCTTTCAACAATTTCTTTATGAGTATAGCTGAAAAATTGGTCCAAAATAATCTTAACACAAATTACCAACCAGCAAACCAAAAATATCACACATGTGCAGAGTCAATTTTCATTACCAAAGTCACTGCAAATGATGTTGCAAAGCCCTCAGAGAGTTAAAAAATTCGTATTCAGCTGGAATTGATGGTATCCCAGCAGCTGTAATCAAAAATTGTGAACACACAATTGCTGAACCATCAACTCACCTCTGTGACTGATCTTTCCAGGCAGGTATCTTCTCTGAAGCTCTGAAACTTTCTAAATTAATTCCTGTCTTCAAACAAGGTGATAATAAAGATATGAATAACTACAGGCCTATCTCAATCTCATCCTGCTTTTCTAAAGTTTTTGAAAACATAATGTACAAAAAAATGATGGACTTCATTGGAAAAAAAAAAAAAAAGAGAGAGATTTACTATGTTTAGCTCAACATGGGTTCAGTATACTGAAACTGCAGTATATGATTGCATAAATACGCTATTAGAGCTGTTAGATAGGAAACAACCCATAACAGGCATATTTCTTGATCTGTCAAAGGCTTTTGACACTGTTGACCACAAAATATTACTGGAAAAATTAGAACACTATGGTATCAGAGGAACTGCAAACAACTGGATTGCTACATTCTTAACCAATCAGATGCAGAGAGTCAGCATGAAATATACTAATAGACAAAGCAACTCAATAACCGAAATACTATCAAGTAAAAAAACTGTAAAGCAAGGTGTTCCACAGGGCTCAGTATTGGGACCCCTATGTTTCCTCCTGTATATTAATGACTTGAGCCTGAATGTTGATGCACACAAAACAGTAATATTTGCTGATGACACAACTGTACTCCTCAAAGGGGAGAATACAGAGGCTGTGCAAAAAGCTGTGAACTTGGCCACTGAACAACTCAGCAACTGGGCTAAAATCAACAGATTAACTATCAACACCAAAAAGACAGCATCCATGAACTTTCACAAAACACAAAATGCAAATTCCTCTCAGCCATTTGTCACTGTAAATAACCAGTCAATAGATACCGACACTGTTTTCAAATTCCTAGGTCTGTGGGTTCAAGTTAACCTGAAATGGAATACACATACGGGAAAGGTAAATGCCAGGATTTGTACTGGCTGTTATGCATTGAGTGTACTGAAAACATGTGCTAGCCTGAAAACATTAACCAGTGCCTACTACGCTTACATACAAGCCCACCTAAAATATGGTGTAATATTATTGGGAAATTCTCCAACTGCTCTGAGCACATTCAGAATTCAGAAGAGAGCAATGAGGATTATTACTGGGAGCAAACCCACAGACTCCTGCAAACCCATCTTCAGAAAGTTGGAAATCCTTACACTGCCTTGCCTCTACATTCTTGAGACACTAAAATTTTTCAGAAACCACATAGTGCCAACTGACCCCAGAGTCATAAAAAATAATGAAATACATGAACACAACACCAGGAAAAACACAAACCTGCATGTTATACGTACAAACACTCAACAGTGTAAAAAGGGAGCTTTCTACATGGGCCTTCAACTGTTCAACAATCTTCCCACTAGTATTAAGTCCATTGAAGACAACATAACATTTAGCAAAGCCATGAAGTCATATTTGTTGTGTGACGGTTTTTACTCTGTAAATGAATACTTAGAACAGTAATCTTGCTGATTGTGTTAAATTGAAAACAATGAGCAATATAATACATTAGGATACTAGAGGCCTATGTTAACAATGTTATATGTTATCTTCTGACATCTGCAACACACTGTGTACCATCAGATCACATGGAATAAATAAATAAATAAATAAAAGTAGAAAAATAATGGGTAGCTCTGAGAGATGAAATAGTGAAGGCAACAGAGGATCAAGTAGGTAAAAAGACAAGGGCTAATAGAAATCCTAGGAATAACACTGAAGACATTGAGTTTAAACGATGAAAAGAGTAAATATAAAAATGCAGTAAATGAAGCAGGTGAAAAGGAATACAATAATCTCAAAAATGAGATTGACAGGAATTGCAAAATGGCTAAGCAGAAATGGCTGGAGGACAAATGGAAGAATGTAAAAGCATATACCACTAGGCATACGACAGATGCCACCTACCTTTGGAGAAAAGAGAACCACCTGTATGAATATCAAGAGCTGAGACTGAAAACCAGTCCTTAGCAAAGAAGAGATAGCAGTAAGGTGGAAAGAGTGTATAGAGAGCCTGTACAAGGGTGATGTACTTGAGGGCAATATTATGGAAATGGAAGAGGATGTAGGTGAAGAGAAGATGGGAGATATGATACTGCATGAAGAATTTAAAAGAGCAGTAAAAGACTTAAGTCCAAACAAGGCCCTAGGAGTAGACAACATTCTGTTAAAACTACTAAAAGCCTTGGGAGAGACAGCTACCTCAGACTTCAAGAAGAATGTAATAATTCCAATTCCAAAGAAAGCAGATTCTGATGGGTGTGAAAATTACCAAACTATCAGATTAAATAAGTCACAGTTGCAAAACACTAACACAAATGCCTTACAGACGAATTGAAATACTGGCAGAAGCCAACATCAGGGAGGTTCAGTTTGGATTCCATACAAATGTAGGAACATGTGAGGCAATACTGAACCTACAACTTATCTTAGAAGATAGGTTAAGCAAAGGCAAACCTACGTTTACAGCATTGGCAAACTAAGAGAAAGTTTTGACAATGTTGACTGGAATACTCTATTTCAAATTCTAAAGGTTGCAGGAGTAAAATATAGGGACTAAAAGGCTATTTGCAATTTGTATAGGAACCAGATGTCAGTTATAAGAGTCAAGGGGCACAAAAGGGAAGCAGTGGTTGAGAAGGTAGTGAGACAAAGTTGTAGCCTATCCCTGATGTTATTCAATCTGTATATTGAGGGAGGAGGAGGATTGGTGTAGGAATTAAAATCCTGGGAGAAGAAACAAAAACCTTGAGGTATGCAGATGACATTGTGATTCTGTCAGAGACAGAAAAGGACTTGGAAGAGCAGTTGAATGGAATGGGCAGTGTCTTGAAAGGATGATATATGATAAACACCAATTAAATCAGGTAATGCTGAGAGAATTAGATTGGGAGACATTTAAAGTAGTAGATGAGTTTTCCTACTTCATCAGCAAAATAAGTGATGATAGCCTATGTAGAGAGTCCAAAACAATGATGGATACTCCTCAAAATAAGAAGAGGGTGCGAAAGAAGGAATGAAGTGCAAAATCAGAGTTGGAACTTTAAACATTGGGACATTGAAGGGAAAGAGTCGAGAGATTGTAGACATGGTGCAAAGAAGGAAGATAAATATCCTGTGCTTATAAGAGACTAGATGGTAGGGCGACAAAGCCAAACTATTGGCAGAAGGATACAAGTTGTTCTATAGCAGTGCAGACAAAGAGTCCATAAATGGAGTAGGGATTATTGTGGATAAAGATCTAAAAGAGGAAGTCTGCGGAATGGACAGAATCATGAGCATAAAACTTACTATTGGAGGAAATGTCATCACAGTTCTAAGTGTGTATGCACCCCAGACAAGGTGTTCGGAGGAAACCTAGATGGAGTAACAATGGAAATACCAGACAATGAAAGGGTGATAACTGGGGGACATGTTGGTGAGAGGAGGAGTGGGGAAGACAGAATTCATGGTGGATGGAGTTATGGAGAAATAAATGCACCAGGGCACATCATTGCAGAATGTGCTGTACCTTTTGACCTAATGATCGCCAATACCTACTTCAATTGTAGAAGAGAACAACTTATAACATACAGGAGTGGAGACCATAAAAGTCAGTCAGACTATTTGTTGTCCAGAAGGAAACACATAAAGGACATAAATAATACCAAAGTTATATACAGTGAAAGTATGGCTGTGCAACACAAACTCATAGTGGCTGATTATGAAATGGTAGTGGGGAAAAAACATAAATGTATCAAGTGAGGAGAACAAAGAATAAAGTGGTGGAAACTGAAAGAAGAGGTGTTGCGAGAAAAATTCAAGGAAACAGTATTAAGAGAAGTGAAATTACCATGGGATGTACAGGAGTGGTGAAGTCATAATAGCAATGCTATTACAAAAGCTGGAAAAGACATGCTGTGTGTAACAAAAGGAAAGGGACCACCAGAAGATAAGGAGGCATGGTGGTGGAATGAGGAGGTTCAGAAAGTGATAAAAGTGAAGAAAGATGCAAAAAACAATGGGCCTTAACAGGAAGACAAGAGGATAGGGAAGGCAAAAAGAGCTGTGGCAAAAGCAAAGGCTGAGACAATGGAAGAGATGTATGAAGAGCTGGAAAGAAGACAGAATGGCAGGAAACTCCTATGCATTGCTAAAGCAAGAGATAAGGCAACCAAGGACATAACATCAATGAGGCAGATAAAGGATGAATCAGGTGTAGTATTACATGACCTTGAGAAAATCCTGAATAGGTGGTGCGAGTACTTTGAAAGACTATTGAATGAGGAAAATGTACGAGAGAAGTATGAGGATGGAGACATAAAAGAAGGAATGACCCAAAGTATAAGTAGGGAAGAAGTTGAACATGTGATGAAGAAAATGAAAAATGGAAAGGCCCGAGGGGCAGACCAAATCCCAATAGAAGTATGGAAAAGTCTGGGAGAACAGGGAACTGATATTCTCTGGGAACTAATGCAGAAGTTACAGAAAGGAGAAAGAATGTCGCATGCGTGGAGAAGCAGTATATTGGTTCCCATATATAAGGGGAAAGGGGATATCCAAAACTGTGGCAATTATAAGGGATAAAACTGATGTCCCACACAATGAAGATCTGGGAAAGGATAACTGAGAAGAAGTTGCATCTAGAAACTGAAGTATGTGAAGAACAGTTTGTATTTATGCCAAGAAGAGGAACAAGTGATGCAATATTTACACTAAGGCAACTGATGGAGAGGCGCAGAGAACTACAAGCCGATCTGCATATGGTCTTTATCAATCTTGAGAAGGTATATGACACAGTGCCGATGTAAAAGATATGGAGATATCTGAGAAGTAAATGCCTGCCAGAAAAATATATCAGGGTGGTAGAAGACATGTATGAAGATGCAATGACAGAAATCAGTAGCAGTGCAGGTGCAACAAACACATTTCCAGTGAGAGTACGACTACATCAGGGATCTGCTTTTGGCTCATATCACTTTGACCTTGTCATGGAAATACAAGTCAAATATGTGAAAAAAGAGGCACCTTGGAGCATGATGTTTGTCAATGATGTTGTAATCTGTGAACCCACCTAGGAGGCACTTCAAGACAAGCTTGAACAGTGGAGAAAAGCTCTAGAGGAAAGGGGAATGAGAATTAGCAGGGTGAAAACAGAGTATATGTGTACAAAGGATGCCAATGATCTATATATTAACCTGCAAGGAGAACAACTGATGCCGGTCAAGATATTTAAATACCTAGGCTCTTACATCCAAAGTGATGGAGGACTAGAGGCTGAAATACAGTACAGGATGGATGAACTGGAGGATACTGAGCAGAGTACTGTGTGATAAGAAGGTTATATGCAGGATGAAAGGAAAGCTTTACAAGTCTGTGGTGAGGCCTGTGATGCTGCATAGCGCAGAAACTTGGCCAATTACAAAATCCCAAGAGAAAAAGATGGAAGTCGCAGAAATGAGAATGTTAAGGTGGCTGAATGTTGTGACATGAAAGGATAGACTTAAGGAATGAGTACACCAGGGGAACATGGAAAGTGGGGACCACTGAGAAGAAGATCCAAGAAAGTAGGCTAAGATGGTATGGACATGTGCAGAGAAGAGGTGAGTACTACATGAGGAGAAGAATTTAAGACCTAGAAATTGAAGGCCCAAGGACAAGAGGGAAACTGAGATGGAAAGAAAAGGTAGCAGGGGACCTACAGGAGAAAGGATGGATCAAAGGAGAAGCACTGGATAGGCATTTATGGAAGGGGGGAGGGGGAGGGGGAGAGGGAGGGGGAGGGGAGGGGGAGGGGAGAGGGAGGGGAGAGGGAGAGGGAGATGGAGAGGGGAGGGGGAGGGAGAATTCCAGGTGTGTGGAGGAAGATGATGTATTAAGAAGCTCCTGACAAATCAATGGTAAGCAGGGTCGGGGGCAGGGTTTGGGAGGGAGGGTTGGAGAGTACCATAATAACAACTTTTCTTTCCTCTCAGCTGATATATTCTAGCCATATTGGTACTTTAACTACAATTTTTAAACATCATTAATTTGTATGGTATAATATTCATATAATTAAGCAATGGAAAATCCACAATGGAATGTAACCCTCCTGGCCTCAACCTTCGTTAGTCACTGTCCTCACCCATCCAGCTCCTTCCCTGTTCCCATTCCAGCACTACACAGCCATCATTTTCCACCATCACACCCAGCCCTTCCCCCCCCCCCCCCCCCCTCCATCACTGCCCTCAGTCTAACCTGCAGCATTTCACTGTCTGCCACCTCCACGATATTATCCCTCCCTCTCCCCACCCCAGCCTCCTCCTTACCCCCATCCAGTCGCCACTCCCATCATACACTGGTGCTGCTGCTCGCAGTGTGGTTTCAGTTGCCTGAGACTGCAGTTGTGTGTGTGAGTTGCATTTGTGTGTGTGTGTGTGTGTGTGTGTGTGTGTGTGTGTGTACTGTTGTACCTATCTGCAACTCAGCATCTCTGCTATATGATTCATATAATTAACAAACTTTGAAATATTAAGTATTTTAATATGTATGATTTACAAAATTCAATAAAGTTAAATTTCACTGCTAGGTCAAAACACAGAATTCCCCGAGATCTTATGAATGTTCTGAAATTACCCTGACTTTTTTAGGTAAAATGTACTTCCATCAGAATTTCAGGTTTTCCAGAAGAATCAAACCCTGCAGCTGGTAACAAATCTAGCAGCTCACCTCTGAATTATTTTGATCTGACCTGATGGAGATTCTCAACACTCAAGCAGTACTGAAGTTTGGTTCACTCAAGTGTCCACACAGTCTCCTTTGCAGATAAACCACACTTTCCTAAAATTCTCACAATAAACTAAAGTCAGCTATTCATCTTCCCTACTATCATTCTTATATAGCAAGTAAATAAAATTCCCCATTCTGCTCTTAGATGGACCATTTAGGCCTGACCCTTTGCCATATCATCCTCTGCCAGTGGTGTCAATGAAAGTGGTATGGAGGTGTATGTGGTCAGCACACCACTCCCCCAGTTGTTGTTAGGTTCCTTGACCCTGTTACCATTAATAATAATTTGATTAGCTACCCAGATGGCCTCATGAGGCTGAGTGCACACTGTACCAGTCCTCCCTCAAAGGAAAAGTCCCTGGCAGTACCAGGAATCGAACCCAGGTCACCTGTATGGTAGTTAGCTGAGCTTAACACTCAACTACAAGCTGGGCACCATCTTTACGTGCTTGTTCCATGTCATATCACTTTCCAGCATTGTACCTAGATATTTAATTAGGACAACTATGTCAAGCAGTACACAACTAATGTTGCATTCGAACATTACAGGACTGTTTTTCCTACTCACCTGCATTGACTTAACTCCTGCACTCAGCCAATTTAGTGATGATCATTCTTACATTAAATGCTATGTAGTAGGCACAAGTTAGTTGGTAAACAGCATGCATGATTTTGTGAGATGCTCTGCTTTTGATATTGTAGGATTTATCAGTGATGGGGCTGGATTAGGTGCTAGTGGATGGATGCATGGGTCAAGTTTTATAGTTGAAGTGTCACATTGTGGTACTTGACCATAAGAAATATGTGGCAAGGAGTCAGTGTCAGCTCATAAACACATAAATGTGCAAAACTGTCCCTTATAACCCCGTTTCTTATATCCAGACTAAGGTGCAGAAAGTATTTAAAACGATAGGATCATCACAAAGACTCACAACTACTTTAACTGCTTCCGTAAAACTCCTTATCCTTCTCGAACCATCTCCCCCCCCCCCCCTCCTACTTTCTACCTAATTCCCAATAATTCCCAAAACATACTAAAACAACCACTCTGGCCATTGCACAGTATATGACTTCAAAGCCCACAGCCATGTCCGATCAGCACTGCCTGATGATCACATGGTGCATACCTCCCGCATAAAAGACACAAATCACTTCCCCTGACAACTGAAATGAGTTCCCACCCTCTCCTACCCGGAATCCTCATCACTATTAATGTGACATGGCTCTCCACAAACATCCCACATGCACACAGCCCCTCAGCCCTCGAACACTAACTACCAATGAACACTTGCAAGTCTTCCTAAAACCTTGTTTCCTGCCACCCTGGCCAACTTCGTCCTCATCCATAGCAATTTCACCTATAAACAAATCTGCAGGATTGTTATGGTAACTGGGATGACCCTACCCTATGCCACCCTTTTGATGTGCCACATTGAACTGGCATTCCTCAAGACCCAGAGGCTGGGGCTCTTCACCTGGTAAAGATCTATGGACAACATCTTTGTAGTCTGGGCTCATAGTATGACATAATATCAAACGTGGTTTGCAGTTGGAGGGAAGCAGGGAAAGTGTACTTGTGTGTTTATTGTACCCAACATGGATCTCAAGTTGCAGTGGCACACATCAATTAGATTTTGCTTTCTTCTTGACAAATCTCCATCACAAACATTATACATGTTGCAGCAAGCCTACAAATAGCAATCCATGGGGAAACCTCAAGTTTCTGAGTGGCATAAATGATTTCAGGGGGGTGAAAATGCCCTTGTGGATGCTCCACACCCAGAAGGCCCTCAACTTCGAAGACTGAAACCAATGACAACACAGTTAATGTTATGTTGCACGAAGACTGTCATTTATTGTTAACAAAGATTGCAGAGATTATGAATATAGTCAATGGACAGCTGAAGATGTTATACGAAATATTATAGGGTATAGAAAAGTTGCAGCATAGTGGGGGCCTCACATGATCAGTGATGACTAGTCAACAACAGTAGAGAAGGCTTCAGCGAGAACCAGGTTTTTTGGATAAAGTCACCACATGCAATGAATCCTGGTTTCATCTTTATGACCCAGAGACAAAACAGGACAGTACCCAATGGAAATATTCCACAAGTCCAAGACCCAAAAAGGCCAAAGTTCAACCAAGGGATGAAAGGTCACGCATCTTGTCTTCTTCGATAAGCAAGGCATAGTGCACAATCATGTGGTGGATGAGCAACATACTGTTACTGCGAATTACTATTATGACATATTGAAGGAGCCATTAAGGAGGAAAACTGCAACAAAAAGATCACATCTTGCTCAAATGGAACGGATCCTTCATTACCAGCTCATCCCACCATCAAGACTTGATGGATCCTTCATTAACAGCTCATTCTACCATCAAGACTTGAGAAACAATCGCAGAATTAGGCTTTGAGGTGATGCTACATCCACCTTACTCACCAGACCTACTGCCGTATAACTTTCACCTATTTCCTGCAGTGAGAAAAGAGCTTCAAGGTCATTATTTTCAAAGTGATCGAGAGATAAACAATTAAATTTCAGATGGACTCAAGACTATCAAAAATGGGCTTCAGGGGCTGTTTTGAACATTGGACTGAACACTGGAATCATTGTCTGTGTCAGAGGGAGGTCACTTTGTAGGTCTGTAATGGAATTTGAATAAAGCTGAGCAGTATTTTCTGCTAAATAAATAATTCAACTTATTTTTTGACACCCTCTGGTAAAAGCAACCAAACAGCAACAATATTTACATCCTGACAGCTGCCATCCACGCACATCAAACACTCCCTTCCCTACATCCTAGGCATCAGCAGCAAACTCATATGCTCACTACTGAATCCCTGAACACCTACACCAACAATTTCACCTAGGCTTTCCTCTCCCCTAATCACCCCACAGATCTTATCCACAAACAAATTTTGCAGGCAGTGTTTTCCTCTCACCCTCTGATTAACACAGCTCTTGCTTCCAAACCCTGTAGAAGTAGCCCCCTTGCACTCAGTGTGATATTAAATCGAGACATAAAACAAGATCCTCTCTCCCTGATATCCTCCCCACATCACCCAATGTAGCATTCCGTCATGTTCTTACTATCAGTTTGTTTTTGCTGTACAGCGTTTTATATAGGAATGGCACATCAAACTGGCTGAGCCCATGAACAGACATAAAGAACTGACCATCTGGAGGACACTCAGTAACCAGTTGCTGAACCTGCTGTGTATCATGATGTACTGGAACTGAGTGCCTGCCACATCACATGCACTATTTGGATCTTCTCACTTGGTACTACTTTCCATGAACAATGGAGATGGGCACTTACCCTCCGACACACCCTCGCATCTTGACTTAACATTTGTAGTTAACACATTTCCCTCCTTTATGTATGCAAGTGGGAAAACCATATTCTTTTCCTCCTAGTTCTTAACTGCACCACTCAGTTCATATCTTTCTTGTTAGTCTGTTATCCTATCCAGACTTAAGCTGGTGTTGTGCTTACCAGTGTACTATCTGTGACCTACTACTCTCTCTGAACTCTCCCCGCAATCTTTGTCTCCCCTCTTTCTCAAAGCAGGTAGGTTCCTCTCATCATGTGGTCTGAGTAATCAGGCCTTCCATTTTAACCTTCCCATTTTATCCTTTCTCAGCTCAAGGAAGGGACTACCAAAGTAAGGGTAGTATTGAATACTTTTATGAGTGTTCATTGAGTGCACCAAATATTTTGTCTCCTGAAAGCAAGCACTGGCCAGGAATTCAGTCTCACAACAGCAATCCAGTCTCACAATTGTATAATAAAATAAAACTTATTTCAAGAAAACATAACAATTGCTCTTCAACAGTACATTAATATCATTCATTTGCAGGTGTTTAGGACTTGCTTGATTCTTTAGAAGGCTTCGATGAATATCCATCTAGTCTTCAGATGGATTTTATCTCCTAGAATAGGCCCATTCAACTATAGGAAACTCTGTCGCCTGATTATGTCCTTCAACTCTAGCAGATGCAGTCTAGTTTGCCCTTCTTACAGTCTATCTTCTAAGATAAGTGATGTGTCCATATTGCCTTGTATGTTCTTCATTTGCCTGGATCTCAAACTGATGTTCTCCCAGTTCAGCTTCTACGAGTCATTCCATTTTTCTGTGTATACACTGCCACCCAATAAAATTTCAATACCTTGAAGATAGCATGTGACGGATATCAAACTGACATGAAGGGTACTACACGTATGGTTGTGCACATGATTAGCACATTTCATTGCACGCACACAAAGTAGGAAGAAGTAACATCATATACATTCTGTATATAATGAAAACTGTGCAGCTTGGGTTTCTCATTCAGAAACCACATTTTTATGTTAGTTATTTATGAGAATATTGTGTTATGCCTTGCCTAACAAGGAGAAATGTCTGCCAGACATATCAGAACTTGACAGGATCATGACCTACGAGGACTGTGGCTTGTCATTCTGCAATAATGTTTAATCCCATTACTAGCATCCAAATATGTAATCACTGTGTTCTTGGTGGCCTTACCCAGTGCTTGGCTGGATGTCAGTGGCCTACATGATTAGCTCCAGGGACCATACAGATATTGTCTGTTCAGTTGTGTGGGAATGCACAGCTGCATCATGTGCCTTGAGTCAGGGAATGAGATTGTCTGCAACAAGACAGGTATCGACATGGAAAAAGTACATCTGGAGCAGCAAAGACTGCCTGCATTGTGACCATTCTACATCTCCATCTATATTCAGCAAGTGTGGCAGAGGGTACTTTCTGTAGCACTGTCACTTCCCCCCCTTTCCTGTTCCAGTCGCGAGTGGTTCACAGGAAGAACGATTTCCAATAAGTCTTGGTGTGTGGTCAAATATATCTAATTTTATCTTCATGGTCTTTTCGTAAAATATGTAGGAGGAAGCAATATATCTGTTGACTCTTCTGGGAACATAAAGGACTTTCTGAAAAATCCTCAACCTCGCCTATAGATCACGACACTACTTGCATGTAAAATTGTAAAATTGCAAATCATTCTCGGCAGCAATTGACTGTAGGCAGTCATTTTAAGCAGTTGTTGTGCTCATGGTGCTGAAAATGGAAAAAATCGAGTATAGTGGAGTGATTAAATTCTTTGTAAAAGAAAGTTTAACACCAACTGAAAATCATTTGCGGCTTGTAAATGTATATGGTGGGTCCTCAGCTTCAATTTCCATCATGAGGGAATGGGTGGCTTACTTTAAACATGGCCATGAAAGTGTCCAAGATGATCCAGATGAAGGACAACCAGAAAATGCAAGCACAGTGGAAATCATTGTCAAAGTACATGATATGATTTTGGAAGATCAGTGAATAAAGGTGCATGAATGTTAATGCTCTAGGGATATCAAGGAATGTGTTGGTCACATCCTGCACCAGAAACCGAGCCTGAGAAAGCTTTGTGCAATATTGGTGCCACATGTACTCACTGTGGATCACAAATGCATTCACACAACAATTTCCAAAAAGTGAATGGTGCATTTTAAGAAAAACAGAAGTGACTATTTTCATTGGTATGTGACAGTGGATGAAACATGCATTCACTGTTACACACCCAAATCCAAACAGCAGTATATGCATTCGCCGGGTGCAAGTCTTTCCATTTGACGCCACTTCGGCGACTTGCGCGTTGATGGGGATGAAATGATGATGATTAGGACAACACAACACCAAGTCCCTGAGTGGAGAAAATCTCCAACCCAGCCTGGAATCGAACTCGGGCCCTTAGGATTGACATTCCGTCGTGCTGACCACTCAGCTACTGAGGGTGGACATGTTGAGAAATAAAACTTCTTTGAAAGCATAAACTATTGTTTTCACTGTCATATCAAGAAGTTTTCCAATTGTCCTCATGTACTCACCGTACTTTAAATGTAAACCACAGCATGATGCAGCAGCTGCCACTGGAATTGGTAGGCAGCTTATCTCTGTGATCCTTTCAAGCTTACTAAATGAATCAGTAATAAAATGCTGCTCTTTTAGGATCTTTCTGTTTCCTCTATAAATTCTGTCTGGTACCAATCGTATACCGATAAGCATTATTCGAATGTTGACTGAATGAGGTTTTTGTAATCTACCTCCTTTTTTGACAGACAACACTTCCAGAGGACTCTTCCAGTAAATCTCAGTATGGTATATGCTTTTCCTGCAGTTAGTTTCATGTGGGTGTTATATTTTAAATTGTGCCATACACATACTCCTATATATTTTTTGGGCATAACTGCTTCCAGCAACTGTTCTGCAACTGTGTAATCATACAATAATAGACCTTTCTGTCTATGAATATGCAATATATTACAGTTGATTATATTGATGGTCAATGGCACCAAGAGTCAGTCCTCTGCAGGTCTTCCTGGATTTCGCTACAGTTTTCTAGCATTGCAACTTCTTTTTTTCTGAAAAGTGGAAGGACCTGTAATACTCCCCTGAGTTAGACCCGAAGTCACTTTTATGTTCAAAGATTTCTCTCCATTGGCAATGACTGTGTTGTGTTTGCTAGAAATTCTACAATTGAAGAACATGGTTGGCCTTTTATTCCATATGCTCATATTTTGTTCACTAGGCAATAGTGCAGCACTGTACTGAATGCCTTACAGAAGTAAACAAACATGGCATCTGCCTGGACACAAGTATATATCAATTTCTGGGTCTCATGGATGAACAGAGCAAGCCGAGTTTCACACGATCATTGTTTTTGGAATCCATACTGACTCTCACAGAGGAGATTTTTAGTCTCCAGAAATTTCATACTATATTAGTGTTAAAAATGTACCAGAACTTTTCAACTGACTGACATCGAAGATCTAGGCCCTAGCTCTGTCTGTCTGCCCAAGGATCTTTCTTGAATATTGGAATGGCCTGCGCTCTTTTCCAGTCATTATGAATGCTTTGCTCCTCCAGACATGTGCTGTTACAAGAGGAGCAAGTTCTTTCACATATTCTGTCTACAATAATACTGGTATCCCATGAGGCTCAGTGGCCTTCCCTCTGTTCAGCAATTTCAGTTGCTTTCTTGGCTCATGGTCAATTATTTCAATATCAGCAATTTTGTTGTTTATGTGCCAATTTAACGGTGGTACTACAGTGAAATCTTCCTCTGTGAGATGTTAGTATTCTGGCCTTTTCTGTTTTGACCTCACTTTCAATGTGGTTATGGATACAGAGTTGCTGTGACTTCCCTTGATGTGTCAGCAGAGACACTGGCCCACTGGCAGCGACGCTCCCAATGAGACAACTGATTACAGGACTACATTGTCTTTTCACTTGTATTTTGGTTCTGTGTACAACATCATAATGGACATATTCATGAGAGGAGGCTCTGGGGAGAAGAACGTTGTCAGATTGCATTTGTTATCAACACACAAGTCCTGCAACTTCTGTGATGATTTGGGATGCCACTGGACACATGACATGATCATCTCTGGTTCATACAACTGGAAATTTGGCCAGTAGGCATTACATTTTTGATGTATTAAGACTGATGGCTGTTCCCTGTATTGAATGCCCTGTTATGTTATCTTTCAACAAGATACTAACACAAAATTGACTACTGCACTGGGCAAAATGTTCTCCAGATCTCTCCTCCACAAAAATATATGGTCATTACAATTGATTAAGTCTGGCATAGACTTGCAGCAGCATGGACTGACATTCCTGTCTCATTCATTTGTGTTAATTTGATTTGATTCCTTATTTAAGTGACAGTCATTGTTACTGGCAGAAGTGGCAGCTCTGTGTGCTAAATTTTGCACTACATTACTTCCTGATCACCTACACATCTAATAGTTTGTTCTTCCAAGCATATTTTAGATGCACAATAAGTAAAATTTCATTATTTGCTATTTTTCCTGATTTTGCAATTGTAATGGCCATCAGTCTAGTTTTTGTTAGTATTTTGCAACCATAACTTTTTAAGCAAATGGTTTGAGATCATGAGGGAACACACCATTTCACATCATGAAACCAATGGTTTGGAACTGTTTATGGCTTTCAGCACCTGCCTTCTTTAGAAGTGTGGTTTTGAGATTCTTTTTGAAATCTGAGTATATTTCACCTGTCTCATATACAATGGTCATTGCGAAGGTACTGGCAACTATTTATTGTCTTGAAAATTGTAATGAATTAAAAAATTCTGAAATGTTCAAATTGAATGTTAGTTCATATGTAAAAATTACATGTAGGGAGATGGATGAACATGCACACCCCCATAAAGATAAAGCATGAGAAAAAAGACAAAACAAATTTTGTTGTTTTACTGCCAATTGCAACAGAACACAGTAGTACAGGTCAGGAGCATGGACCTGTTACATCTCAGAGTCGCTCAAAATAATCTCCCAATGAATATACCACACACTGACAATGTTGCGGAAGATGCTGAATACCAATGGCCTAATGTGTTACTATTGAGGAAATGTCTTCATGTGTTTGAAAGCATGTTCCATGCAAAGGCTCTCTCAGTTTTGGTATGAGATCACAATCACAAGCTGATAAGTCTGGCAAATGTAGTGGATACTTCAGTACTTCCCACTCCCATCGCATGAGCAGATTCTGTACGCATGCCGCTGTGTGGGCTCTTGCATTGTTCTGACAAATTAATGCACTGTGTAGATGTTCAGGATGTTTCTCCTGAATATCCCATCATAGGTATCATTGCAGGAAAGTGTGACAGTAGTACAGAGCATCAACAGTTTGTCCATATAGGACAAAATGGTAAAAGATCACTCCTCTAATTTCATGGGCTTTGATGACCATTATCTCGACATGAGAGGGCCTATGATGAAATTTCTGCCTTGATGGTGAACCTGGATGATGCCATTCCACAGACTGGTGTTTCAGTTCTGACTCATAGGCCCAGGCCCAAAAATCATATATGGTGATGATTCTCGCAAGCATATTGTTTCCTTTCTCCTTATAACATGCTAGTTTCACATGACAAGTTCTGTAACATGTCCACTTTTCGACTTCACTGAGTGCATGAGGCACCCACTTTGCAGGAACTTTACACATGTGTAGCTCAATGCTTAAATCCTGTAGATTGTATTCTTTTCAATACCAGTATGGTGCTGCAATTCCTGCAGTGTCCATCTTCTGTCATTCTCCAAGCAGTAGGCAATCTGGCTATGAGCCCAGTCAACATGCACATTGACAAGCCACCTGGATCGATGCATGTCCATCATTGCAGCTCTGCCACGCCTGAATGCATCTACCCACTAAGCAACCATTTGATATGCTGCAGCACCATTTCCTACCACTTCCACAAGCTCCTTGTGGCATTGTCATATATTCCTTCAGGGTGAACTGCATTCTTTACATCTTTTTACAAAAGAGCGCTGTTCAAGTCAGGTAAAATCCATCCTGAATGGCTGTTCAACTCACACTGTGGTCTCTCTTCACACTTCATTCTCCTGGAAAGGACTGCCATTTGTAGTATTATGTCACATTATTATGGGTTCTTGGGGAGGCTTTCTGATTCAATGGAATGTGCTCAGTTTGTAATGTACTATTGTGTACTGTTGTAATCAACAGTTAAACATGTTTGCAGTGACAAATTTTTTCGTCTTTTTTTCTCATGCCATATCTTTATTGCAGTTGGTGAGTTCATCCATCCCCCAACGCATAATGTTTACGTAGAGCTAACATTTCACATGCATATTTCAGATTTTTTAAATTCATTACCATTTTCAAGATAAAAAATAGCTGCATGTAAGGTGGAATAGTTTTGTCATGGTTAGTTCCGCAAAAGATCTTAATAATTTTGAGAGAATGTTATCTGTTTCAGGTTTTGACTCTTTTCCCTAGACAGCCCTCTGTATATTCCTTCTACCTTTCAGCCTTCTCTTCTTCGTTAAGTACCAGCTTGTTGTCTGAGTGCTTGGTGTTCATACATCTGCTTATTCTCCTCCAAGGGTTTCTTTAATTTCCTTGCACGTGACATACAGGAATGAAGGAAATAGAGGAAGAACTAAGCTAACATACAAGGCAAAACACAAATCTTGCAATAACACACAAAATACTGAATTTAAATCATAAAAAAATGTAAAAATGCTAGAAATTAAGCAGGCAAAAGGGAATAGGCACATTAAAATGAGACTGCGAGAAAGGGCTAAATGGCAAAGCAGGAATGACTAGAGGAGAAATGCTAAGCTGCAAAATGATGCATGCTGATGTTCACATTAATCTCAAGTGCAAGTTTTATACCAGTGGTAATAATAATAATAATAATAATAATTATTATTATTATTATTATTATTATCTGTGTGAAATGCATCTCACACAGCAGCAAAATAAAATAAATAATCATCTTAATTTATATGATAATGCAAAATTAAATTACTTATCAATTAAAAAGCACACCAAAAAATATTTTTGCCATTTTTGTGAGCAATGGTTATTTACATAAGAGGAAGTTTATTATGTCATACGTCTCAATTACAAGTCATTTTACTGTGAAATAATTGAAGCAGACACACACACACACACACACACACACACACACACACACAAATGAAACAACAAAACAGAACTTATAAATATGTTGCCCATTTCAAACATGTAGGGAAATAATAATGTGGACAACTGACTACTACTACCACTTTTGTTAGGTTCTGGGTGCAGCTACTGCTGTTACAAGTGTCTCCAATGCTTTATTACAGCACAAACACCATTTTATTGTACAACAAATTACAAATTCTGAAAGCTCGGACTTTTAGGTACTTTTCAATGTGGTCCCTGTCATGATAGATGCATGTTTGGAGACGCCCCGGAAGCTTCTTCATACCAGCGTCGTATCACACTTCCGCTGACTCAGGCAGGAAGGAATGGATAGCTGCCTTTAGCTCTTTGTCACTTGAGAATTTCATTCTCCCCAAGTATTAGTTTAAGTTGGAAAACAAATAGTAGACACCAGGAGCCTAATTAGGGTTGTATGGAGGATGGTCAATGATTTCACAACTGAAATTGGCAATGAGATCTGTCATGGTGCTGGAGACGTAAGGGCGGGCATTGTCATGGTGCAAACAAATTCGCTTGGTCAGCCGACCCCTCCTTTTGTTCTGTATAGCCTGGCGTAGCTTTGTTATTGTCTTGCAGCACATTGCTGCATTGATTGTTGTACCTGCTTCCACGTAGTCAACTGGCAGAATGCCTTTCCAATCCCAGAATACTGAAGCCATCACCTTCGCCGCTGAGGGCATTTGCTTGAACTTCTTGACATTCGGAGAATCGGAATTCCGTCATTGTTTAGATTGTTACTTAGTCTCTGGTGTGAAGTAGTGGACCCAAGTCTTGTCCCCGGTTACAAGTGAATCCAGAAATTCCTCATCCCATTCCCGGTAATGGTGAAGAAACTTGCGGGCACTTTTGATGCATTTCTTTTTTGTGTTCATAAGTGAGCATCCACAGCACCCACCGGGCACACATCTTGTGACACTTCAAAATGTCCATCAAAATCTTGTCCATGGTAGTCTTAGAGATGGCCATGTCAGCTCATCATTCTCTTGCACAGTCACACCAATCCACAAGCAAAACTTCTTGACTTTTGTCACTGTCTCATATGAACCTGATGGACACCCACAGCCAGCCACGTCTTCCACTTTTGTATGGCGGTCTGTGAACTCCCTACACCACTTACGCACATTTTTTATATCCATACACTTTTCTCCATACACATCAGTCAACTGGTGATGAATTTCAATAGGGGTTGACTCCTTAAACCACAGAAATCTAATCACAGAATGCAATCCATGCTTGGTGGGAGTGTCAATTTTCCCTTCCAATGTTAAGAGCTGCTACACCAAAAATGAGCATTGCACAGAGTTGGGAACTAGGAGTAGTGTGGGAACAAGGAACACGGCGCTGTTCTTATATTTAAGCTAGCTCACTCCATCTCAACAGGAGCTCGTCGGAGACCTTACTTTATGGACAATAGCATTAAGCCTCGTTTTCATATGAGGCACACCATTTACAAGATAGCAGGCAATATAAGACAGTGATAAACACACACATGAGTAGAAGAATGAAGATGATCAAGGACACACCTCAATCCAGATTTTTCTGGTGGTGCCATTATTTCTCCAGAAATTTCATCCTTTCCCCATCCTGTTCTGCATTCAACTATTCCTGATGTGTACAAGCATGACAAAGAATTATTAGCTGACTGCATTCCTGGCAATGGTGGGCAAAATGTACCACTGCCCACACCTGTGTGATTAAATGTGATCACCATATTGTTGCTAAATTCATGATAACCTGTTTCACAATTCAGCAGAGTTGTTGCACTGAAACAAGAAATTAAACTTGTATACATATCAGTGTAACTCATGTTCCAAAAATGGGTTATTAATTATGCAAGAACTCATGAAGTATCAACCAACACAAAAAAGCAAACAACATTTAGTGATAAATATATGACATTCAGTTTGAAAGTGAAATAAAAAGAAGACGAAACATTATTCATTATTCATTGACAGTACTGTAGCTTATCCTATTCCTCTGTATTTCAGTTCATCTTAGAAATGTGTAAATATGTGAAGAATTAAAAACCTTTGTAAACCAGTAATTACTTACAATAAAATGAGTATCATACACAATAACAGTATCAAAGGAATAATTCTTGTGATAAAACTATAAAATTATAAGCAGGCAGAATGGCTGACCAACAGTTAACTCCAGGAGGTGGTGGTCCAATAATGCTGACAGACATATAAAAGTAGAAAATACACTCCTGGAAATGGAAAAAAGAACACATTGACACCGGTGTGTCAGACCCACCATACTTGCTCCGGACACTGCGAGAGGGCTGTACAAGCAATGATCACACGCACGGCACAGCGGACACACCAGGAACCGCGGTGTTGGCCGTCGAATGGCGCTAGCTGCGCAGCATTTGTGCACCGCCGCCGTCAGTGTCAGCCAGTTTGCCGTGGCATACGGAGCTCCATCGCAGTCTTTAACACTGGTAGCATGCCGCGACAGCGTGGACGTGAACCGTATGTGCAGTTGACGGACTTTGAGCGAGGGCGTATAGTGGGCATGCGGGAGGCCGGGTGGACGTATCGCCGAATTGCTCAACACGTGGGGCGTGAGGTCTCCACAGTACATCGATGTTGTCGCCAGTGGTCGGCGGAAGGTGCACGTGCCCGTCGACCTGGGACCGGACCGCAGCGACGCACGGATGCACGCCAAGACCGTAGGATCCTACGCAGTGCCGTAGGGGACTGCACCACCACTTCCCAGCAAATTAGCGACACTGTTGCTCCTGGGGTATCGGCGAGGACCATTCGCAACCGTCTCCATGAAGCTGGGCTACGGTCCCGCACACCGTTAGGCCGTCTTCCGCTCACACCCCAACATCGTGCAGCCCGCCTCCAGTGGTGTCGCGACAGGCGTGAATGGAGGGACGAATGGAGACGTGTCGTCTTCAGCGATGAGAGTCGCTTCTGCCTTGGTGCCAATGATGGTCGTATGCGTGTTTGGCGCCGTGCAGGTGAGCGCCACAATCAGGACTGCATACGACTGAGGCACACAGGGCCAACACCCGGCATCATGGTGTGGGGAGCGATCTCCTACACTGGCCGTACACCACTGGTGATCGTCGAGGGGACACTGAATAGTGCACGGTACATCCAAACCGTCATCGAACCCATCGTTCTACCATTCCTAGACCGGCAAGGGAACTTGCTGTTCCAACAGGACAATGCACGTCCGCATGTATCCCGTGCCACCCAACGTGCTCTAGAAGGTGTAAGTCAACTACCCTGGCCAGCAAGATCTCCGGATCTGTCCCCCATTGAGCATGTTTGGGACTGGATGAAGCGTCGTCTCACGCGGTCTGCACGTCCAGCACGAACGCTGGTCCAGCTGAGGCGCCAGGTGGAAATGGCATGGCAAGCCGTTCCACAGGACTACATCCAGCATCTCTACGATCGTCTCCATGGGAGAATAGCAGCCTGCATTGCTGCAAAAGGTGGATATACACTGTACTAGTGCCGACATTGTGCATGCTCTGTTGCCTGTGTCTATGTGCCTGTGGTTCTGTCAGTGTGATCATGTGATGGATCTGACCCCAGGAATGTGTCAATAAAGTTTCCCCTTCCTGGGACAACGAATTCACGGTGTTCTTATTTCAATTTCCAGGAGTGTATGTACATATCTGCAACCCACATTACAATTTTTTTTATATATTTTTTCTTTGATCTCATTGTGTCTTAATGCCAATTTCAGTTGGTTTTCATCTTTTACTATAGGTCTGTTCCCTCAGATTTCATCTTGTTTCCCCTTATTTCATGCGTTTCACCCTTTTTACGAATTTTCCCATGTGTTTGCATGTATTTTTGCAACTGCCAATCCTTAACACTCACCCGCACAGTCCTACAAAACCATATCATTCAGTCCCAAACCTCCTTCCAACACCTTCTCGCCATCCATAAAATTCTCATGCTAAGCAATCCCAAATTACTGGATCCCATTTCATGCACTGAAACTCTTACACTCCACGAACTAGAGCAACATGCACACTGCCACCTCAAAACACTCTCCACCCTGTTCACTTCCTACTCCCACCTTGGACTACTACTGTCCGCCACCTCTACAACAACCTTCAAACCTCCCCCACATCCCCTCATAGCTGACAGAATTGTCTCACAGGTGTATTACATTTGCCCCATCCTCAAAAACTCCCTCCCACCAACACACAGAATACAGAACCTGAACACAATCATGAACCTTTCCTCCAAAAGCCTTAGCCCCACAGCAGTATCAGCCCTTTCCAAAGGCCTCACTTTTTGCCCCACTTCCAAATTCAATAGTGCAAGACTTGTTAAAGACCTTCTCTCCTTCTCCCACTCCCTACAGTAGAAACACTTTTTTGCCACCAACCCTACCTATCAGACTCAAACAAACGCCAATGTCGAACCCTATCTGACTCAGTTCACTCCTCCATCCATAATCATTCCCCAAATCCCTCAACATGCAATCTAACCTTACATCTACAGAAAAAAAACCGCAATCCACTACTTAAAAACTGATCCCAACCTTAAAATACTACCTGCTGATAAAGGCTCCATCACTGTTGTTTTTCCAAGGATTACCTGCCAGCTTCATCCACCTACAAACACTTCCACAGTGATTCGATTCCAGAAATCCAGCAGGATCTCCAGTTTCTCCTCAAATCCTTAGGTCCATCCCAGAACTTCTCCCCAGAATCCATCTCTCTCCTTACCACTACCACTTCCCACATTCTTACCTTCTACATGCTTCCTAAAATCCATAAACCCAACCTACCGTGATGCCCCACTGTGGCCAGTTACTGTGCACCCAATGAGAAATCTCTGCTCTCGTAGACCAACACCTTCAGCCTATTAGCTGCAACATATCCTTCTATATAAAAGATACCAATTATTTCCTCCAATGACTCTCCACAGTTCGCGTTCCTTTATCACATGGTGCCCTGCTCACCCTTATTAGACCCACCTCCCTTTACACTAACATCCCTAATGCCCATGGCCTTACCGCTGTTGAACACTGCCTTTCCCAATACCTCGTGCACTCAAAACCAACAACCTCCTTCCTAGTCACTATGACCAACTATATTCTCACTCACAATTACTCCACATTTGGAGGCATTAAATAGAAACAAATCTGGGGTTTGGCTACAGGCACCCGCATGACACCATCCTATGTCGACGTAGTCATAGGCCATCTAGAGGAACCCTTTCTAAACAGCCAGAACCCCTAACCCCTCACCTGGTTCTGTTTCACTGATACTCATTGATGACATCTTCATGATCTGGATCATGGTTGAGGACACCTGACCCACATTCCTCCTGAACCTCAACACCTTCTCCCCCATTTGCTTCACCTCATCCAACTCAACCCAACAAACCACCTTCTTTGATGTTGACCTCCACCTGAAAGATGGCTGTATCAGTACATCTCTCCATATCAAACCTACCAACCACCAGTGATACCTCCACTTCAATAGCTGCCATCCATTCCATACCAAGAAGTCCCTTCCATGCAGCCTAGCAACTGCCAACCTACAGCTGTCACATCTGTTGTGACAAGCAGTCTCCCTTTAAATACACTGAGGATCTCACTGAGACCTTCATAGACCATAATTACTACAGCTGTCACATCTGTTGTGACAAGCAGTCTCCCTTTAAATACACTGAGGATCTCACTGAGACCTTCATAGACCATAATTACCCTCCCAGCTTTGTACAAATACAGATCTCCCAAGTCTTATCTTACCAGCCACCACCTCCCAAAGTCCCACTGTTCATCCACAGACAAGCATTCCCCTCATGACTCAGTACCAACCAGTACTGAGAGCAACTGAATTACATTCTCCGTCATGGTTTCAACTACCTTTCATTGTGCCTTTAAATGAGATACGCTCTGCCCACTACCCTTCCCACCCCACCCACAGTAGTATGCCGCCATCCACCAAACCTACACAATATCCTGGTCCATACCTACACAACCCCTGCTCCCTACCCATTACCTCATGGCTCATATCCCTGCAATAGACCTACATACAAGACCTGTCCCATACGTCCTCCAACCACAACCTTCTCCCCTCCAGTCACAAACATCACCCATCCCATCAAAGGCAGGGCTACCAGTGAAAGCACACATGTGAAATACAAGTTAAGCTGCAATCCCTGTGCTACATGAGCATGACAACCAACAAGCTGTCTGTCCGCATGAATGGCCACTGACAAACTGTAACCAAGAAACAGCTGGACCATCCTGTTCCTGAGCATGTCATCCAACATGACATTCTTCATTTCAGTAAGTGCTTCACAGCTTGTACCATCTGGATCCTTCCCACCAACACCAGCTTTTCTGAATTGCGCAGGTGTGAACCCTCCCTGCAATATATCTTACGTTCCCATAACCCACCTGGCCTCACCCTTTGTTAGTCATTGTCCTCATCCATCTAGCCCCTTCCCTGATCCAATTTCAGCAATACACAGCTCTCTATTCCACCAATGCACCCATTCTTTTTACTTCTCTCCTTTCCTGCTACCACCGCCCCTCCCCATACACTCTGTCTAACCTTCCAACTGCACCTAACTGCCCTACCCTCTCTCAATGTCATCCCTGCTCACTCCCACAAGCAGCACTTTACTGTCTTACTGTACCCTACCCGTACCCTGCTATCCCTCCCCCTCCCTGCCCCAGCCTTGTCCTTACCCCACCTAGTTGCCTCTCCCATCATGTGCTGCTGCTGCTGCTACTTGTAGTGTGGCTTCAGTTGCCAGAGACTGTGGTCATACGTGTCAGTTGTGTTGGCATGAGTGTGTCTGTGTATGTTGTCTATTTTTGACAAAGGCCTTATTGGCCGAAAGCTCACTTTCTGACAGTCTTTTTGTTATGCCTATCTGTGACTCAGCATCTGTGGTACATGGATAGTAGCAAATAACATTTTTATATTGTTTCATAAAATGCTAAAAGATTTTCAGACAAAACACTGTCCTGTAATTATACTTTGCTTTAGAGTTAAAACTTTTATGTAATATCATTTCACATTCAAACTGACCAGTGCACTATAATGTGTAAAAATAAAATAATTGCTATAAGTGGGGCTCTTGCACTGTTAAAAATTCCAGTCCCAGAAACTACACAATATGGCATTCAAATGAACACTAAATTAAAAAGTTGAAAATAGTAATATGGGACTTACTTTACTAAGAGTTTGTGTGTAACAATTTAGTACATATGTTATTACTCAATGAAGAAATTGTGAATAACAATTTTTTGGCTTGAACATAACTCTATATTTCTCTTTAGAGTGGTTTCATTATTAATGTTATTGCAACAGATTTGGTAGTGTAATACTAGTAAAATGAATTAGGTTTTAGTATAAAACATAGTTCATCACCTATTTTAGGATTGCAACAATTTGAAAACTTAACAGGGAGACAAATATTTACTTTTAATTTCAATCCTCCAGTTAGATACTTCTACAGTTAATAGATAGACTCAAGTGAACAAACACATGCTAGATATTAGATTGCCATTCAACTAAAAATATATGTGGTTACGAATAACAAAAAAAAAAAAAACTTAGCATTACCTGTTTGGAGGAGGAATATACACATCGGCAATAATGTTTTTGTTTAGAGCACTTGATTCTTCCCAGATCTCCAACTTCAAACTATCTGGGTGCTGCAGCACACAAATATTGAAGAGCTGTTCAAACTTTACTTCAAATTTATCAGTCAAAGACGCAATATTTGATTGGCATACTTCTTTCTCATTGTAAAAAATTTTTACGAACAATTTGGTACGCAAAACTGCTGATCTTCGTTTCTGCTCTCTGTGAAAAAATGAGAATATATTATTAATGTCTGTATGTTGGTAATAGCTATGCTAAAGTGTTCTTGTTCATCAAATTTCTAAGAATTTAAACACCCACTGCTTAATTTTAGGTTATTTGTTTACTGTTCATATAAACATTGCATCTGTAGTGCCACTACCTACTCTTTAAGCATAAATTATACGACTTTAGCAAAAGCATTGAGAGGTAGTGTGGAAGCTGCCTTGGGGTGTTGCATTAACAATCAGGAGCTAGTAGCTGCCAGTGTGGTAACATGTGGGTCACAATAACAGATACACAAGCGGACTGCAAAACCAGGACAGTCAGGTGCAGCAGTGATAACTACACAGCCAGTCGGACAATGTCACCACACCAGGGCAGCTCTCTTGTTATGGGTAATACGACTAGTTGTTGGGTATTAGTGGAGCAAATGCGTGCCAGAGGCATATATAAAAGTCAACATTTTGAGCCACGAATCAGTTCTCATCACCGGAAATGGGGAGCACCACCACCATGCCAGAGCTCTGCCGGACAGTGAGATGACTGGGCACCACTAGCAGCAGTCACGGGTTCGAGACCAGGCTGTGCTTGCCACCAGCACTAAGTCCTGCACCCCGCACATAACCATCTTCATGCGCCATACTGGTGATGTGAGTGGTTGAGAGGGGTGATCAGGCCTCTACGACCTTGAGGAAAGTAGACATCAATGGCTGTGACCTCTAAGGGTTGCTAGCCTTCTACAGGCCTGTCATTAGCGATGCAGGGCACAAGTTCAGCAGCCAGTGCAGAAGCTGCAGCCCTTATGTCAGTGCTGGCCAGGGACAGCAGAGAGAGGTGTGGTTGCATCACACCATCATGTACTGATGTCAACAGTGTTTCCACAGCAGCGGGTGTGCTACCACCCGTGCACTACAATGTTTGAGCCAAAGCCTACAGTGTCTTCATTTTGGGGTGAGTGATACTATTTTTGTTTTTGTGTGGTCATAGTCATGGGCTTGAAGCTTAAGAGGCATGATTGTATGAGGGTTACCTTTATGAAACCGTAGGAACCAGTGGACTTATACAGTTTCAGGGGAATTCTGGAGATGATTGGTTTGCATTCTATGAAGTGTAATTTGCTTGGGCATTCTGCCCCTTGTGGCAAGTCTACATCTACATCTACATCTACATCTACATACATACTCCGCAATCCACCATATGGTGCATGGTGGAGGGTACCTTGTACCACAACTGGCATCTTCTCTCCCTATTCCACTCCCAAACAGAACGAGGGAAAAATGACTGCCTATATGCCTCTGTACGAGCCCTAATCTCTCTTATCTTATCTTTGTGGTCTTTCCACGAAATGTAAGTTGGCGGCAGTAAAATTGTACTGCAGTCAGCCTCAAATGCTGGTTCTCTAAATTTCCTCAGTAGCGATTCACAAAAAGAACGTCTCCTTTCCTCTAGAGACTCCCACCCGAGTTCCTGAAGCATTTCCGTAACACTCGCGTGATGATCAAACCTACCAGTAACAAATCTAGCAGCCTGCCTTTGAATTGCTTCTATGTCCTCCCTCAATCCGACCTGATACGGATCCCAAATGCTCAAGCATTACTCAAGAATAGGTTGTATTAGTGTTTCATAAGCGGTCTCCTTTACAGATGAACCACATCTTCCCAAAATTCTATCAATGAACCGAAGACGACTATCTGCCTTCCCCATAACTGCCATTACATGCTTGTCCCACTTCATATCGCTCTGCAATGTTACGTCCAAATATTTAATCGACGTGACTGTGTCAAGCGCAACACTACTAATGGAGTATTCAAACATTACAGGATTCTTTTTCCTATTCATCTGCATTAATTTACATTTATCTATATTTAGAGTTAGCTGCCATTCCTTACACCAATCACAAATCCTGTCCAAGTCATCTTGTACCCTCCTACAGTCACTCAATGATGACACCTTCCCGTACACGACAGCATCATTAGCAATCAGCCGCACACTGCTATCCACCCTATCCAAAAGATCAATCATGTAGATAGAAAACAACAGCGGACCTACCACACTTCCCTGGGGCACTCCAGATGATACCCTCACCTCCAATGAACACTCACCATCAAGGACAACATACTGGGTTCTATTACTTAAGAAGTCTTCGAGCCACTCACATACTTGGGAACCAATCCCATATGCTCGTACCTTAGTTAGGAGTCTGCAGTGGGGCACCGAGTCAAACGCTTTCCGGAAGTCAAGGAATATGGCATCCGTCTAATACCCTTCATCCATGGTGCACAAGATATCATGTGAAAATAGGGTGAGTTGCGTTTCGCAGGAGCGATGCTTTCTAAAGCCGTGCTGATGAATGGACAGCAACTTCTCTGTCTCAAGGAAATTCATTATATTCGAACTGAGAATATGTTTGAGAAGCCTGCAACAAACCAATGTTAAGGATATTGGCCTGTAATTTTGAGGATCCATCCTTCTACCCTTCTTATATACAGGTGCCACCTGCATTATTATCCAGCTTTACATTGGGCAAGAGATTTGCGATAAATGCAAGCTAAGTAAGGAGCCAATGCAGTAGAGTACTCTCTGTAAAACCAAATTGGAATCCCATCAGGACCTGGCGATTTATTTTTCAACCCATTCAGCTGCTTCACCACTCCAGGAATATCTATCACTATGTCCTCCATACGGGAATCTGTATGAGACTGAAACGGCGGTATGTTTGTACGATCCTCCTGCGTGGAAGATTTATCAAATGCTAAATTTAAAATTTCAGCTTTCGTTTTGCTGTCTTCCGTTGCCAGGCCAGACTGATCAGTGAATGACTGGATGGAAGTCTTCGACCCACTTACCAATTTTATGTAAGACCAGAATTTCCTTGGGTTTTCAGCAAAATCTTTTGCTAAGGTATGACGGTGGTAGTGGTTGAATGCTTCGCGCATCACTCTTTTTACAGTAGCACGAATTTCTACTAACTTTTGCCTGTCCTCATTCTCCTGATCTTTCTTGTACCGCGAGTGCAACTGCCTTTGCTTCCTGAGCATTCTCCGAATTGCGCTGTTAAACAATGGTGGGTCTTTTCCATCTGTAAACCACTTTTCTGGCACATACTTGTCCAATGCGTGATTTACAATGTGTTTAAAATTTGCCCATAATTCTTCCACGTCCATCGTACCAGAAGTAAATGAAGTCGATTCATTTACTAAGTGGGATGCTAACAACTGCTTATCTGCTCTTTCTAGTAAGAGTACTCTCCTAGTCTCATTGACCGACTTTTTAACTTTCGTAACCATAGTCATAATGACAACATCATAATCACTAATCACTGTCTCAACACTGACACCGTCGATGAGGTCTGGTCTGTTCGTGGCTACCAGATCTAAAATATTTCCAATACGCATTGGCTGTCAATTTAGCTGCTCAAGACAGTTTTTGGATAATGTGTTCAAAAGTAATTCACACGACGGCTTGTCTGTACCACCTGTAATTAATCCATAGACATCCCAGTTTATACTAGGTAGGTTGAAGTCGCCTCCGACTAATATAGCATGATCCAGGTACTTCTGCGATACAGTATGTAGAATCCCTTTGAATGATTCTAGAACTATCACGGTGGAACCTTGTGGCCGGTAATAACAGCCCACAATTAACTTTATTTCCCTTAGCCCTCTTAAACGTGTCCAGATAACTTCACAATCACACTCTACTTCAATCTCAGTAGATACAATATTTTTGTCAACTGCAATAAAGACACCACCTCCTACGGTGTCTAATCTGTCTTTCCAATACACATTCCAACCCTCACTAAATATTTCAGAACTTCCTATCTCAGGGTTCATCCAGGTCTCAGTCCCGAGAATAATTTGCACGCCACATGCTTCCTGGGGGGCAGTAAATTCAGGAACTTTATTCCGAACACTCTGAAAATTTACTGCTAATATCCTGACAGCTGATGTGTCTTTACACTGAGCGCGTCCTGATCTCCCTGCCTGCACGTCGCCTGTAGCAATTGTTTGCTTTACGTGTAATCATTCTGGACACATGGCCAGGCAATTTAGATTTGAGGTGGCTCATGATTAGGCAGAAGAAATAGGTTGATAGAGTACTCCATGACTACCTTTTCTATCTGAGTTATTAGTAGAACATTGTTTTGTGTTGTTTTGAGGTATTAATTTTGAATCATAAAGACGAATAAGGAGAAGTCAGAGGCAAAATTGTAAATACAAAGTGTCACCAGAGAAGTGGCTATACAGTCATTGGTGAATCAGGTGGCTCAGTTAAGGGCTGATAAAGTGATCGCAAACAATAAGCTGGCAGAGAAAGATCACAGGCTCTTTGAGTGGATGTGTCAGTTGCTAACCTTGTTTCTGTTTTCTCTGATAGCATGTCTGAAAATGTGTTGGGATTTTTGGCAGATCTTGGGTCATAGGCCAACATATGGGTTTGTTCTAAATGTTTTAGGAAAGTTCTTGTAGAACGAAAATACTTTAGGATTAAAGGGGCCACTCACTGAAAAGCAGAGGCATTGAGTTGTTAAGAGGAACACATAAAAGAAAGAAAACTGGCATTCTACAGATCGGAGCGTGGAATGTCAGATCCCTTAATCAGGCAGGGAGGTTAGGAAATTTGAAAAGGGAAATGGATAGGTTAAAGATAGATATAGTGGGACTTAGTGAAGTTCGGTGGCAGGAAGAACAAGACTTTTGGTCAGGTGAATACAGCGTTATAAATACAAAATCAAATAGGGGTAATGCAGGAGTAGGTTTAATAATGATTAGCGATCACAAGGTTGTTGTAGCTAGGCTCAATACCGTTTCTTCCAAATCCACCAGAAACAAACGCAAAATAATTTTATTTAAAAAAGCGGATAAAGTGTCACTAGAAGCTTTCCTAAGAGACAATCTGCATTCCTTCTGAACTGACTATGCAAATGTAGCCATGTATGGAAGTGAAACATTGACGATAAATAGTTTGGACAAGAAGAGAATAGAAGCTTTCGAAATGTGGTGTTACAGAAGAATGCTGAAGATTAGATGGGTAGATCACATAACTGATGAGGAGGTATTGAATAGAATTGGGGAGAAGAGGAGTTTGTGGCACAACTTGACAAGAAGAAGGGACTGGTTGGTAGGACATGTTCTGAGGCATCAAGGTTCAAATGGTTCAAATGGCTCTGAGCACTATGGGACTTAACATCTTAGGTCATCAGTCCCCTAGAACTTAGAACTACTTAAACCTAAGGACATCACACACATCCATGCCCGAGGCAGGATTCGAACCTGCGAGGCATCAAGGGATCACAAATTTAGTATTGGAGGGCAGCGTGGAGGGAAAAAATCATAGAGGGAGACCAAGAGATGAATACAATAAGCAGATTCAGAAGGATGTAGGTTGCAGTAGGTACTGGGAGATGAAGAAGCTTGCACAGGATAGAGTACCATGGAGAGCTGCATCAAACCAGTCTCAGGACTGAAGACAACAACAACAACAACAACAACAACAATGCAAATGTAGACGAGATGTGGCTCAAATGCAAAGATAGAGTAGCAACAGCAATTGAGAGATTCATACCTCATAAATTGGTAAGAGATGGAACTGATCCCCCATGGTACACAAAACAGGTCCGAACGCTGTTGCAGAGGCAACGGAAAAAGCATGCGAAGTTCAGAAGAACGCGAAATCCGGAAGATTGGCTAAAATTTACAGACGCATGAAATTTGGCACGGACTTCAATGCGAGATGCCTTTAATAGGTTCCACAACGAAAAATTGTCTCGAAATTTGGTAGAAAATACAAAGAAATTCTGGTCGTATGTAAAGTACACAAGCAGCAAGACGCAGTCAATACCTTCGCTGCGCAGTGCCGATGGTGATGTTACCGACGGCTGTGCCGGTAAAGCGGAATTATTGAACAGAGTTTTCCGAAATTCCTTCACCAGGGAAGATGAATGGAATATTCCAGAATTTGAAACATGAACAGCTGCTAGCATGAGTTTCTTAGAAGTAGATACCTTAGGGGTTGCGAGGCAACTCAAATCACTTGATACGGGCAAGTCTTCAGGTTCAGATTGTATACCGATTAGGTTCCTTTCAGATTACGCTGATACAATAGCTCCCTACTTAGCAATCCTATACAACTGCTCGTTTACCGATAGATCTGTACCTGCAGATTGGAAAATTGCACAAGGTCGCACCAGTGTTTAAGAAGGGTAGTAGGAGTAATCCATCGAACTACAGACCTATATCATTGACGTCGCTTTGCAGTAGGGTTTTGGAGCATATACTGTATTCAAACATTATGAATCACCTCGAAGGGAACGATCTATTGATACGTAATCAGCATGGTTTCAGAAAACATCGTTCTTGTGCAACGCAGCTAGCTCTTTATTCGCACGAAGTAATGGCCACTATCGACAGGGGATCTCAAGTTGATTCCGTATTTCTGGATTTCCAAGAAGCTTTTGACACCGTTCCTCACAAGCGACTTCTAATCAAGCTGTGAGCCTATGGGGTATTGCGACTGGATTCGTGATTTCCTGTCAGGAAGGTCGCAGTTCGTAGTAATGGACGGCAAATCATCAAGTAAAACTGAAGTGATATCAGGTGTTCCCCACGGAAGTGTCCTGGGACCTCTGCTGTTTCTGATCTATATAAATGACCTGGGTGACAATCTGAGCAGTTCTCTTAGATTGTTTGCAGATGATGCTGTAATTTACTGTCTAGTAAGGTCATGGTGTGGCAGGTGGCAGTTGACGATAAATAACGAAACGTGTGAGGTGATCCACATGAGTTCCAAAAGAAATCCATTGGAATTCGATTACTCGATAAATAGTAGTTCTCTTAGATTGTTTGCAGATGATGCTGTAATTTACCGTCTAGTAAGGTTATGGTGTGGCAGGTGGCAGTTGACGCTAAATAACGAAACGTGTGAGGTGATCCACATGAGTTCCAAAAGAAATCCATTGGAATTTGATTACTCGATAAATAGTACAATTCTCAATGCTGTCAATTCAACTAAGTACCTGAGTGTAAAAATTACGAACAACTTCAGTTGGAAAGACCATATAGATAATATTGTGGGGAAGGCGAGCCAAAGGTTGCGTTTCATTGGCAGGACACTTAGAAGATGCAACAAGTCCACTAAAGAGACAGCTAACACTACACTTGTTTGTCCTCTGTTAGAATATTGCTGGGCGGTGTGGGATCCTTACCAGGTGGGATTGATGGAGGACATCGAAAGGGTGCAAAAAAGGGCAGCTCGTTTTGTACTATCACGTAATAGGGGAGAGAGTGTGGCAGATATGATATGTGAATTGGGATGGAAGTCATTAAAGCAAAGACGTTTTTCGTCGCAGCGAGATCTATTTACGAAATTTCAGTCACCAACTTTCTCTTCCGAATGCAAAAATATTTTGTTGAGCTCAACCTACATAGGTAGGAATCATCATCAAAATAAAATAAGAGAAATCAGAGCTCAAACAGAAAGGTTTAGGTGTTAGTTTTTCCCGCGCGCTGTTCGGGAGTGGAATGGTAGGGAGACAGTATGATTGTGGTTCAATGAACACTCTTCCAAGCACTTAAATGTGAATTGCAGAGTAATCATGTAGATGTAGATGTAGATGTAGATGAATAAAATATAGGAGTGTGGGTAAGCTACTACAAACAGCATAGTGAACACATTATTGTGGCCAAGATAGATACGAAGCCCATGCCTATCACAATAGTACAAGTTTATATGCCAACTAGCTCCACAGATGACGAAGAGATTGATGAAATGTATGATGAGATAAAAGAAATTATTCAGATAGTGAAGGGAGATGAAAATTTAATAGTCATGGGTGACTGGAATTCGATAGTAGGAAAAGCGAGAGAAGAAACGTAGTAGGTGAATATGGATTGGGGGGAAGAAATGAAAGAGGAAGCCGCCTTGTAGAATTTTGCACAGAGCATAACTTAATCATAGCTAACACTTGGTTCAAGAATCATAAAAGAAGGTTGTATACATGGAAGAATCCTGGAGATACTGACAAGTTTCAGACAGATTATATAATGGTAAGACAGAGATTTAGGAACCAGGTTTTAAATTGTAAGACTTTTCCAGGGGCAGATGTGGACTCTGACCACAATCTATTGGTTATCAACTGTAGATTAAAACTGAAGAAACTGCAAAAAGGTGAGAATTTGAGGAGATGGGACCTGCATAAACTGAAAGAACCAGAGGTTGTAAAGAGCTTCAGGGAGAGCATTAGGGAACGATTGAGAGGAATGGGGGAAAGAAATACAGCAGAATAAGAATGGGTAACTTTGAGAGATGAAACAGTGAAGGTAGCAGAGGATCAAGTAGGTAAAAAGATGAGGGCCAGTAGAAATCCTTGGGTAACAGAAGAAATATTGAATTTAATTGATGAAAGGAGAAAATATAAAAATACAGTAAATGAAGGAGGCAAAAAGGAATACAAACGTCTCAAAAATGAGATCGACAGGAAGTGCAAAATGGCTAAGCAGGGATGGCTAGAGGACAAATGTAAGGATGTAGAGGCTTATCTCACTAGGGGTAAGATAGATACTGCCTACAGGAAAATTTAAGAGACCTTTGGAGAAAAGAGAACCACTTGCATGAATATCAAGAGCTCAGATGGAAACCCAGTTCTAAGCAAAGAAGGGAAAGCAGAAAGGTGGAAGGACTATACAGGGGTGATGTTCTTGAGGACAATATCATGGAAATGGAAGAGGATGTAGATGAAGATGAAATGGGAGATATGATACTGCGTGAAGAGTTTGACAGAGCACTGAAAGACCTAAGCTGAAACAAGGCCCCAGGAGTAGACAACATTCCATTAGAAATACTGATAGCCTTGGGAGAGCCAGTCCTCACAAAACTCTACCATCTGGTGAGCAAGATGTATGAGACAGGTGAAATACCCTCAGACTTCAAGAAGAATATAATAATTCCAATCCCAAAGAAAGCAGGTGTTGACAGATGTGAAAATTACTGAACTATCAGTTTAATAAGCCACTGCTGCAAAATACTAACATGAATTCTTTACAGATGAATAGAAAAACTGGTATAAGCCGACTTCGGGGAATATCAGTTTGGATTCCGTAGAAATGTTGGAACACGTGAGGCAATACTGACCCTACGACTTATCTTAGGAAGTAGATTAAGGAAAGGCAAACCTACATTTCTAGCATTTGCAGACTTAGAGAAAGCTTTTGACAATGTTGACTGGAATACTCTCTTTCAAATTCTGAAGGTGGCAGGGGTAAAATACAGGAAGCGAAAGGCTATTTACAATTTGTACAGAAACCAGATGGCAGTTATAAGAGTCGAGGGACATGAAAGGGAAGCAGTGGTTGGGAAGGGAGTGAGACAGGGTTGTAGCCTCTCCCCGATGTTATTCAATCTGTATATTGAGCAAGCAGTAAAGGAAACAAAAGAAAAATTTGGAGTAGGAATTAAAATCTACAGAGAAGAAATAAAAACTTTGAAGTTCGCCGATGACATTGTAATTCTGTCAGAGACAGCAAAAGGGCCTGGAAGAGCAGCTGAATGGAATGAACATGGTCTTGAAAGGAGGATATAAGATGAACATCAACAAAAGCATAAGATGAACATCAACAAAAGCAAAAACGAGAATAATGGAATGTAGTCGAATTAAAGCGGGTGACACTGCGGGAATTAGATTAGGAAATCAGATGCTTAAAGTGGTAAATGAGTATTGCTATTTGGGTAGCAAAATAACTGATGATGGTTGAAGTTTTTTTTTTTTTTTTTTTTGGTCATCAATCTACTGACTGGTTTGATGCGGCCCGCCATGAATTCCTTTCCTGTGCTAACCTCTTCATCTCAGAGTAGCACTTGCAACCTACATCCTCAATTATTTGCTTGACGTATTCCAATCTCTGTCTTCCTCTACAGTTTTTGCCCTCTACAGCTCCCTCTAGTACCATGGAAGTCATTCCCTCATGTCTTAGCAGATGTCCTATCATCCTGTCCCTTCTCCTTGTCAGTGTTTTCCACATATTCCTTTCCTCTCCAATTCTGCACAGAACCTCATCATTCCTTACCTTATCAGTCCACCTAATTTTCAACATTCGTCTATAGCAACACATCTCAAATGCTTCGATTCTCTTCTGTTCCGGTTTTCCCACAGTCCATGTTTCACTACCATACAATGCTGTACTCCAGACGTACATCCTCAGAAATTTCTTCCTCAAAATGGTTGAAGTAGAGAGGATATAATAAGTAGACTGGCAATGGCAAGGAAAGCATTTCTGAAGAAGAGAAATTTGTTAACATCGAGTATAGTTTCAAGTGTCAGGAAGTCGTTTCTGAAAGTATTTGTATGGAGTGTAGCCACGTATGGAAGTGAAACATGGGCGATAAAAAGTTTAGACAAGAAGAAAATAGAAGCTTTCGAAATGTGGTGCTACAGAAGAGTGCCGAAGATTAGATGGGTAGATCACATAACTAATGAGGAGGTATTGAACAGAATTGGAGAGAACAGAAATTTGTGGCACAACTTGACTAGAAGAAGGGATTGGTTGGTAGGGCATATTCTGAGGCATCAAGGGATCACCAATTTGGTATTGGAGGGCAGCGTGGAGGGTAAAAATCGCAGAGGGAGACCAAGAGATGAATACACTAAACAGATGCAGAAGGATGTAGGTTGCAGTAGGTACTGGGAGATGAAGAAGCTTGCACAGGATAGAGTAGTATGGAGAGCTGCATCAAACCAGTCTCTGGACTGAAGACCACAACAACAATAACAACAAAAGAAAGAAAACTTGCTACAGTTGTTACAGATAGCAATGTTATACTTGACAAGGGAAGTAAATCATTTCAGTGGTGCATGGAGACACTATGCAATCTGCAGACTTTTGACCAACTAAGGCAGGGGCTAGAACAAAGTTGCACAGTTTTTCCATAAGCACTTGATTATGATTTTGAAGAGGTATAACAAAGTGGTTGAGAATTTTTTGGATAGGTTTAAGAAGCTGAATGTACATACTTACAAGTTAACACAGAGTGAGGAGGTGAACAAAGTACTGTTACAAGATGGTGAGCAACATGGGCTTGATGCTTTCCTGAGAGGTTTGACATGAATGATGTCAAGGAGTGTGTGCACTGGGACACAACCGTTAGGTGGGCATTGGAGTATGAGGAGACTAATGTGTCGATGGTGTAAGGGATTAGAGAAGCATGTTTGTGTCGAATGTAATAGTGGTCATGCAGAACACATGCAAAGGCAATGCTACCAGCCACAGAGCAGTAATAGAGATGCTGTGGACTCCAGATGGTTTGAGAGAGATAACAGTAGGGACAATATGGACCAACAGCAGGGGTGTAGGGGAAATGGGAGAGGTGCTCTGGGTGGTAAGAAGTAAGCATTAAACTCAAGAGGGAACTCCAGAGCCTCTGGCTGAAGACGAATGCAGAGGCAGACTGTGCTACAGTCGGTGTGATAAGTGGTAGGAAATGTAGGGCTCCGTTGGACACAGGGCTGCATGTGTCAGTGGCTTTAAGGGAGTTAGTAGGTAGGAAATTATGGAACCCATCATATCAGAATTTGTGATGGTTCAAATGGCTCTGAGCACTATGGGACTTAACAGCTATGGTCAACAGTCCCCTAGAACTTAGAACTCCTTAAACCTAACTAACCTAAGGACATCACACAATACCCAGTCATCACGAGGCAGAGAAAATCCCTGACCCTGCTGGGAATCAAACCTGGGAAACTGGGCACAGGAAGCGAGAACGCTACCGCACGACCACGAGCTGCGGACAGAATTTGTGATGGATAGGGGATAATTATATACAATCATTCGGGTCAGCAGTGATGAATTTTTCATTGGAGGCAACCAGGTTTAAGCAATTTATGGATGTCCATCCTATTTCATGGATGAGGGACTTCAGCTGATGATATAGATGAGAAAAAGTACCCCCACTGCTGTAGCTCTAGAATGTCTTTATTGTCTCACACGACTAGTTTCAGTGGCACATCACTGCCATCCTCAGGTTCCACCACCACCGAAAGAGTATTAGAATTCCCTGACACATTTATCATAGAGTCCTCGTTACTAGTACACATGTACTTTCCTCAGAGTCCAATCACTGGAGACTACATGGTGCCGAGGAGAGACTCCTGAGGAAAGCTAGCCAACGTGTACTAGTAACAAGAACTCCACAACAAATGTGCCAAGGAATTCTAATACTCTTTTAGCTGTGGTGGGACCTGCGAATGGCAGTAATGTGCTGCCAAAACAAGTCATGTGAGACAATAAAGGCATTCTCAAGATACAGTTTTCTTATATATTCAGTTTAAGCTATTTGAGGTAGTAGTGTCTTATGTAAGTGAGGGCTAGACCTTAGGGTGAGACTTCCTGTATCAACATCATGTCCTAATCGACCTTTGATGATGAATAGTGGAACCTAGTGGTAAGACATTCTGGCTAGGGGATACTGTTGCCAATGCTGATCTGCAATAAGGAATGTCTAATATACGGAACAATCCAGTTCAACTGTAAGCTCCTGTCTGTCAGGAGACACCAAAAAGTTGCTATGGGTGAATGTGGACCCTGCCTTCTCTTTTGATATACTGCATGTAGCAGAAGTGCTGGAAGGTAATAGATTATTGGATATAGCATATTGTTTGGTGAAATACAGTACTGTACATGTACAAGAGGTGGTCTGTTGCTAGAATTTATGGATCTGTTTTGTCTGCAAGAGCCTTTGCTTTCCACACCACTAATTGAATGCAGGATTCTGACAGGAAATGAAGCTTTGGGGTCTTGAAGACTATACAGAATGGTATGATGGCTGTAACCAGTTTTAGAGGACTTCATAAATCAACAACTGGCTGATGGTATAGTAAAAGAGAGTAGTAGCTGCTGGGGGAGCAGCAACTTTGGCTGTGTCCAAGAAGTCTACAGATGCTCAAAGAAGTAACGATTTTGTGCAATTACTTCCACTTGAATAGAAACACTATGATGGACACCTACCCAATTCTGAACATCACAGAGATGATAGATAACCTAGTGCAAAGCCAGTACTTCTTGACAGTGTATCTTAGGAGTGGGTACCACCAGTTGGAAATGGCTCTGGAGGATAAACCAAAAATGGCATATTCTGCACTCTGGGGACAGAATGATGCTGGTTTGATTGAAGAGTGCTCCAGAAACATTCCAGTGGTTGCTGAACTGAGTGCTGTCTTAGAGTATCTTCATGACATAATTGCTTTTCAAGGGATATGCAAGGGCATAGACAATGTATGATGGAGGTGTTCAAGAGATTACGAGCATCGCATTTGACACTCAGAATGGAAAAATGTTACTTTGCACTGGAGAAAGTTAGCTACTTGGACTATATCATTAAAAAGGATGGAGTAAGAACTGATCCTAGGTTAGTGAAAGCAGTGCAAGATTTTCCAGTACCATGAGCAATCAAGGTGTTGCAATTCTTTCTGTGTCTTATGAATTATTACAGGGTTTGCAGATATTGCAAACCCAATCATTCAATTGTTGAAAATGAATGTTAAGTTTGTATGAATGGAGGTATGTTGGGAGCATTTATTGAGTTAAAAATGTATTAATGTTTTTCAAAAAGATTTCAAATTACCATGTGATGTGTGGACACATTTTAAGTCAGAAAGTAGGGCATCAGGAACATCCCATTGCCCTTTCATCAAGAGAGGTGAACACAGTGAAAAGGAATTATTCCACAATGGAGAGAGAGATGCCTAGCTTGACATGGGGAGTAACATACTACAGGTGTAGCTTGTATGGTAAGAAATTCAAGGTAGTGACACACTATACTGCTTTGAGGTTGTTACTAGATTTGAAGGACCCATCCAGTAAACTGACAAGGTGGTCATATCTAGCCTTCATAATGAGCAGATAAAACTCCAAAGTACACAGTAGCACAGAATCTTTGCCATTTGAACTGGTGTACAGAAAAAAGATGCCACTGCCATTCAACATGATTAGCCCGAAAGGAGGTAGGATAAGAGAGACGGTCCAGGAGATAACAAGAATGGTGAGGGAAGTATGGAGGAAGATCCTGTGAGCAAATACTAAGGCTCTGGAGAAGCAGGAGGAGACAGTAAAGTGAGTGGGAATATTACCTCAGTATAGATTAAGCCAGTGGGTGATGTTGTCAAGCCTATATGGCTCATAAACTCTGAAGGGAAAGGTGAAGACGTTTGTAACGTGGCACCAGGACCATTACCAAGTAACTGAAACTAAATCTGCAGTAAATGTGATACTGGGTGTCTGGGACCATTCAAGGGAGCACCATAGGCAATTTCATGGGGGGTTCAAGAGAAGGCAAGGAAAAGGCATAAGAAGAGGAACTGGAAGGATGGGCAACAGGAGTGAGGGCTTCAAGTACCTCACACTAGGTATGCATTGAAGCCATGGATAATGTGTGCTGTAACTGTGTAATTTTGGAATATTTTTCTTTTTTATGTAGTATAGAGCACTAAAGTGGTTTTAGATAAGGTTATATGTTTGTTTTGGGTAGGTTTTATTGTTAATGTGTTATGTATGGTGTGCTGTTCAGATAAACTAGGCTTCTGAGGGAGGGAAGGAGATATTGATCCCTGTCTTCGGGCTGCTATAAGGGACATAAAAGAGGAATGCTAGTTTTGGCAGTGCTGTACCTCTTTGCTGCGGTGAAGTGGCGGCACTGCAAGATCACTGGCTGGATGGAGAAGTTTTGTTTTCTGGGAAGCCAGATATGGTGTCATCCAGTTACAGATAGTCATTCAGTTAAGTGTTTAATGTGTGGGAGTTGTGCAATGAAATTAGGAGACTGAAAGAGATGTTTTCAGGGATACAACAGTTATCAGTTAGTATCAGCAGGTTATCAGACGTGTTGAAGGAGCACAGGAAATTGCTCAGGACATATGCACAACTCAAGGAGCAGATGCAGGAAACACGTGGAATGGTGCTGCACTAATCCAGGAGGGTGAAGAGAGGGTGGATAGACACTGGGTAGAATACTGAAAACCATATTTGGGACAGCAGATGCAAGCAACATAAGCCAACTGAAAGAATCTGTAGATTCCAGAAGGGGTTAGCAGAGGCAAATAAAGTGACTATACAGTGACATTCCATACAGATTGTGTGTTAAATAAAACACAGACTTTGAAAGCTGACAAAGGAAGTCATGGATTACACCAGGGCCTCATACAGCAGTCTGAATCAAGAGTGGCACAAACATGCACAAACATAGATACAAGACTAACTTCTCCCATCATGAATGTGCCAAGGAGTCAGAAAAACTGTGACTGTTTTTATTTCCACTGGATCACGATGGACTTCACTGCCATTCGCTAGATGCCCCAAGATTGCTATTTTCTTGAGTGATGAAGAGGCCTGTAGTCTGAACATACTTCAATACAGTTGTCAGCTGGTTAAGATGTTCTTCAAACATTTTAGAAAAACAATATTGTCAAGCAGATAGAAGAGACACATTGTCCATTTCAAGTGGTGACACAGGCTGTTCATCATACATCTGAAGGTTACTGGAGTATTACACAGCCCAAATGGCATGACTCTGTACTCTTAGAGACTTTCAGGTGTTATGAAGGCAGTCTCTATCTGGTCAGCCTCATCAACCTTGATTTTCCAATAGCCTGTTTGACTGCCTGTAACTGAGTAATACTTTGCTCCTTTCAAGCAGTCTAGAGTGTCATCAATGAGCATTAATGGGTGGAGATTTTTTTCATGCTTTTGTTTAATCATCACTAGTCAATGCAAAAACGCCATGTGCCACAATTCAGCTCAACAAGGACATCAAGAGAGGACCAAGGAGTCAGAAGATCAAAGATGTTATCATACAGCACCTTCTCCATTTCCTTCCAAATTATGCATCAGTCAGCTGGTGATATTCTACACACCTGCTGACTAATAGGTGGATGATACTCAATACTGTAGTGGTATTTTACTATGGGCTGCTTGGACTGAATTTTCTTTTCCCTCTGTATCTGAAAGCATCGGAAAATTGACGTTGAATGGCAAACACTAATGACATTGTTGCTTGGTCAGGCCAGACTCTATTGGAAGTCTGATAGTAGCTTCCTTTTCTATTTTATCTGTATGGGTAGTGGAGCATGATTCTTCATCAATGGCACTGAGCTACCTTTCCTGGACTTGGGATGCTGTTCTGCACACTCCTTTAGGGATGAGTTGTGGCTGCTCATGATAATTAGTGATTCAAAGTTCTCCTTGATCACCTGCAATGTTTATGATCATCACTAGTATATATATTTCTTTTGTGAGCCTGTGTAGTTTTTTGCAATCAACAAAAGTTTCACAGTTTAACTGAGTATATACATGGTGATTTTTTCCACTGCGCACAACCCTAGGGATTCATCAATGAGAGGATATGGAAAAAAAAGTTCTGCTGAGCTTATGTCTGGAAATGCATGGTTTCCATGCTAGAGACCATTTATTAAATCATACTTTGTCACAGAGACTGCGATCTAATACGTGCTGTATCATACAACCATAGTTACAGTACGCATAGGTTCCTCCTAGTGGGCAATGCTGTTCCTCATACATCATTCCCTAGTACCCTCTCCTGCCATAGTAATTCATAATGTTGTGTCTGGTTCACTTCTCTTGGTGACTCACCTTGTAGTGCACGTAATACAGCATAGTATACAATTGTCCCATATTCGAATCGAGAGCTTGCCGACATGATGTTTACTTATGCAAAGGCAAATGGCAATGTGCAGTGGGAAGCAAGGTTGTATCAGGAGATTTATCCCCACCAAAAACAACCACACCTGCCATTTGTCTGAGACAGGATTCTTTCAGGAAGCAGGAAATCTTGAAGGATGTACCCGAAATGTTCAGACACCAAACTTGGAGGAAAATATGATTAACACTGTGGAAGGCACTTGTTGTGTCAGTACCAGGCATTTTGCATGCCAGTACAGGGCAAGCCAGACATCTGTGTGGAACATTCTCCATGACAATTGTTATTGCCCTTATCACTTGCAGTGTGTGCAGGGCTTATTAGCGACAGACTTTCCACATCAGGAGCAGTTTTGTCATTGGTTTCTTCACAAAGCAACCATGATTCCGGGATTTGTGTTATCCATCCTATTCACAGATGAGGTGACCTTTACGCAGAGTGCTATCGTCAACTTTCATAACAGTCATCTGTGGGATAGTTGCAGAACCCCCATGGTATGGTGACAGCGAATAATCAGCATCCGTGCAGCCGGAATGTGCGGGCTGGCATAATTGGCAACCCTGTTTTGGGACCAGTCTTTCTTCCACATCGCTTAACAAGCCCAAACTATCAGTGTTTCTTGTGGGGTGACTTTGCTGCCCCTGCTGGAAGAAGTGGATGATTCCAAGGGTTATGTGGCTGCTACATGATGGTGCTCCAGCCCACTTCACCATTAATGTCCAGACGCATCTCAATCGTATCTTCGCTGGCTGATGGATTGGACAAGGGGGTCCATTTGCATGGGCTGCTTGTTCTCCAGATCTCAAATCATGCAATTTCAGGTTAAGGATCCATCTCAAAAATATCATGTATACAGAGCTCATTCCAGATGTGGAGACACTGGAGCAGTGTATTTGTACTGCCTTTGACACTGTTCAGATGCAGCCTGGTGGATGTGAACATGTGAGATAGAACATGCTATGGCACGCACGTGCATGCGTTGAGGCTCATGGAAACAATTTTGAACACATACTATGGGTGCATGGTACAGCGCGTATTATACCACAGTCTCTGTAACAACGTATGATTGAATAAATGGTCTCTGGCATGGAAACCATGCATTTCCAGACAAATGCATTAGATCTTGTTTCTTCCGTATCCTCATCAATCAGTCCCTAGAGTTTGTACACGATGGAAAAAACTACCCTGTAGATGGATGTGTTGATTTGGTAGAAGAGCCAACACCGTGTTACTAGTAGAGGCTGAAATGCACGTGTTTTAGCTCACGCAGGCTGGCGTGAGGAGGGAAGGACTATACTGACGTGAGGTCTGGAACATGACAAGGAATTAGACTTCAGAAAGCGGATGTAATTTGTTTGATACTTAACTTTAATCCATTAATGATGAACGTCGCTCTTGACGGTACACGAGTCACAATATTATCTGTTTAGAAGACATAGTAACTGAATATGGTGCCTTGCTAGGTCTTAGCAAATGATGTAGCTGAAGGCTATGCTAAACTGTTTTCTCTGCAAATGAGAGCATCTGTAGTCAGTGAACCATCGCTAGCAAAGTTGGCTGTACAACTGAGGTGAGTACTAGGGAGTCTCTCTAGACTAGACCTGCCGTGTGGTGGCGCTCAGTCTGCAATCACTGATAGTGGCAACTCATGGGACTGACATATACTAAAGGACTGTGGCCGATTTAAAGGCTACCACCTAGCAAGTGTGGTGTCTGGCGGTGACACCACAGGATGAATGGAACTTTTCTTGTTGAAGCTGGTGGGATAACAACATCTCCAATAACAAACAACCACCCAGAAAAATCTTTGTTATGACTGCTTGTTGGAATAGCTTAGTCAATCTAGAGCTCTGATCTTCCACAGTTTGATGGCTTGTGAAGCCTGCAATAAGTCCCACCTGAGGACAACATTATGACTCATTCCGCTAAAATGAGAAATTCAAAGGGCTGTGTTCTGTTGTTGATAGTTATTCTTGTAATACAGGTTTCTGTCAGCCAGGAATATTTTCCATTTGTAACCTTCAGCAGGATCACTCTCATATCATGGAATATATAGTCTTCTTTAGTTGGTAACAATAAACATTTGACGTCACAGAAAAAGAAGTCCTTGAGTAGACTAGAACCTGGATAATTGGCCATCAGTGAGATTTCCTGGCATCCTAGTAGCTGTCATCCATGGAGGATTTTCATCTGTGGTGGCCTCACTCCATTGATGATTATCTTACTTAGCTTTCCTGAATTTGGCAGCTAGGTGACTGGCTGGTACTTCTCTATAGCAGCAGGAAGCAACTGTGACATGTTGCATGGTATGGTGATGCATTTTGTCCCTCAGGTTGATTATTACCAGCTGCAATTGAATAGTGTGAACAGCACTGTTGTGATGGTTGAAACACTCATTTTCTTTCTCTGCAATAGCGTACGAGGGTGGTTTGAAAAGTTCTCGGAATCACAATGAGAGATCAGCGCTAGCACAGAGTTTTTCACGTGATATTCATTGGACTGTTGCCTGTAAACATGGGCCACATCAGTGCTCTTGGATGACAGCTGTGGTGGTCACTTGGCTCTGTTGTTGTTCCCATGAAGGGATCTGCGAAGGTGGAAAAAAAAATCGAGATTCAAGCAGTGATTAAGTACTTCGTAAAGAAAGGTATGAAAGCAAAGGACATTCATGCCAATTTCCAGAATACACTGGGGGACTCTGCTCCTTCATATTCAACTGTTGCCAAGAGGACAAATGAATTTAAATTTGGTCGGGAAAACTCAGATGATGATCCGTGCAGTGGTCAGGCAAGACGTGCCACTACTCCAGAAATCATTGCAAAAATGTACTAAATGGTCATGGAGGATTGCCGATTGAAAGTATATGAAATTGCTCACACTTGCCAGATGTCATCTGAAAGGTTATATCACATTCTAACTGAAGAATTGGAAATGAAAAAAATTTTCTGAAAGATGGGTGCCACGACTCTTGATGCTGGATCAAAAACGCATGAGAATGGAATATTGGAACAATGTTTGTCCCGTTTTGGGAGAAACAAACAAGATTTTTTGCACCAGTTTGTGACCACAGATGAAACTTGGGTGCACTACTATACCCCAGAGACAAAACGCCAGTCAAAGCAGTGGAAACAATGCTGTCATGACATCAGTGTTCTAGGATCCAAAGGGGATTATGTTTGTAGATTATCTTCCCATGGGGCAAACAATTACTGGAGAATACTATGATAACCTCCTGGACAAATTACAACAAAAGGTACACGAAAAAAGGCCACGTTTAGCAAGGAAGAAAGTCATCTTCCATCAAGACAACACGTGATTTACCAACTGACCTGCCTACACTGTGAAGCTTTCTATGTGGGAATGACCAGCAACAAACTGTCCATTCGCATGAACGGACACAGGCAGACAGTGTTTGTTGGTAATGAGGATCACCCTGTGGCTAAACATGCCTTGGTGCGCGGCCAGCACATCTTGGCACAGTGTTACACTGTCTGGGTTATCTGGATACTTCCCACTGACACCAACCTATCAGAACTCCTTCCCTCTTTCCTGATGAAGCAACCGTGGGTTGCGAAAGCTTGAAATTTGTGTGTGTGTTTGTTATTGTCTCTATCAACATACCAACGGTTTCATTTGGTAAGTTACAGCATCCTTGATTTTAGATATATTTTTCCCAGGTGGAATGTTTCCCTCTAGAATGTATTCAAACCAAATATAGAAATTAAAAAATTAAAATTGTACAGTCCAGATGAGTTTTGAACTCACGGCCTTCCATGCAACAGCTTAGTATCATAACCACTAAACCATAGTGCTACTCAGCTTCTTCTGCGACATTGCTCCCTCCTTAAGAGAACAGCATCTCGGTGTTATGTCCTCCGAGTCCAGGAACGAGTCATTGGTCCTGCATACTCTGACTCCTGATGACTAATTCTCGTCCTGGCGGTGATCTTCTTAGAACTTCTTTTGCCGGTATGTTCTTCGTGACATGGTCACCTGTCGCTGGAGTTTTGGGTTTACCCTGGGTTGCAGGATTCTTATAGAGCTTCATTCGAAGGGCGTGGACTGTCTTACAACCTTATAAGGTCCAAAGTAGTGCCTAAGGAGCTTCTCAGAGCGACTAACCTGAACACGAGTGCAGACCCAGACGAGGTCACCAGGCTGGTAGATAAGAGGGCTGTGGCTCATGTCATACCTTAGGCGATCGTTTTCTTGAGCCTGCAGCATGCGGAGTCGAGCTAACTGCCAAGCTTCCTGAGTCTGGTTAACATCTGGTTGATGTAGTCATTGTCCACGTCATCAGTATGTAACGGAAACACAGTGTCCATCGTCGTAGTCGCCTCAAGCCCATGTACCAAGAAAAATGGCGTAAATCCTGTGATGTCTTGTTTGGCCGTGTTGTAGGCAAACATCACGAAAGGTAGCACCTCATCCCAGTTGCTCTGCTCAACATTGGTGAACACTGATAGCATGTCGGCCAAGGTCTTATTAAGAAGTTCAGTAAGCCCGTTAGTTTGCAGATGGTAGGCAGTCATCATATGATGAGTAATGTTGCACAGACGATTTATCTCTGTCACAAGATTTGATTGAAAACCTTTCCTGCAATCCATAATTAATGACCCTGGGGCACCGTGTTTTAATACACTGTCTTCCACGATGAATTTGGCTAACTCGGATGCTTCAGCTGTTTTCACGGCTTTTGTAATGCATAGTGTGTCAGATAATCAGTGCAAACAATAATCCATCTATTGCCACTAGCAGACGTTGGAAATCGTTCGAGGATGTCAATCCCAATACAATGGAAAGGCATTTCGGCAGGTGGAATTGGTATGAGTTGGCCAGGTGCTTTCTGATGAACTGCTTTTCTCCTCTGGCACTCTCGACAGTGTGACACATAGTGACGGACACTCCTAAATAAACCTGGCCAGAAAAATCTCGTGTGAATTCTATCATATGTCTTCATAAATCCTAAATGTACAGCCTTGGGTGTGTCATGGAATTTCTGTAGAACATCTAAGCGCATGTGTTTAGGAATCACTGGTAGCCACCTATTTCCAAATGGATCAAAGTTTTCTTGCAAAGTAATCCATTAACTACCTTAAATTTACCTTTCACATCCTCTGACCATTTTAAGGAAAGCATAATTTGAGATATCTTGGCGTCCTTCTTCTACTCAGCAGAGAGATCCTGGAGTGCAGCGAGACAGTCACTATCTTCATCAAAGTCTTGATGGTCTTGCACAGGGTTTCTTGAGAGACAGTTGGCATCTTAGTGTTTTCTTCTACTTTTGTACACTATTGTAATGTCACACTCTTGAAGACGTAGTGCCCACCTGGTGAGTTGTCCTGTTGTATCCTTAAGACCTGTCAACCACATTGAAAGAATCTTTTTGAGCACCACCCCAGATAAATTTAGCATCAGCTTTTAACAAGTCTTGGAGTGGCCCGGCTTTGATAAAATGATGGTAATAAGAACATAATCTGAGGAAGCATCTCACATCTCTAATACTTTTAGGTACAGGAAATTCTGTTACAGATCTCACCTTTTCTGGGTCTGACCGCACACCTTCATTTGACACAAGGTGTCCAAGTATTTTGATTTCTTTTGCTCCAAAGAGACACTTTCTTGAATTAAGTTTCCGTCTGCCTTGTTGGAGACACTTAAGAGTGGCCCTCAGGCTTTTTATTGTTGTTGTTGTGGTCTTCAGTCCTGAGACTGGTTTCATGCAGCTCTCCATGCTACTCTATCCTGTGCAAGCTTCTTCATCTCCCAGTACCTACTGCAGCCTACATCCTTCTGAATCTGCTTCGTGTATTCATCTCTTGGTCTCACTCTACAATTTTTACCCTCCACGCGGCCCTCCAGTACTAAATTGGGGATCCCTTGATGCCTCAGAACATGTCCTACCAACTGATCCTTTCTTCTAGTCAAGTTGTGCCACAAACTCCTCTTCTCCCCATCTCATCTTCAGCATTCTTCTGTAGCACCACATTTTGAAAGCTTCTATTTTCTTCTTGTCTAAACTATTTATCGTCCATGTTTCACTTCCATACATGGCTACACTCCATACAAATACTTTCAGAAACGACTTCCTGACACTTAAATCTATACTCAATGTTAACAAATTTCTCTTCTTCAAAAACACTTTCCTTGCCATTGCCAGTCTACATTTTATATCCTCTCTACTTCAACCATCATCAGTTATTTTGCTCCCCAAATAGCAAAACTCCTTTACTACTTTAAGTGTCTCATTTCCTAATCTAATACCCTCAACATCACCCGACTTAATTCGACTACATTCCATTACCCTCGTTTTGCTTTTGTTGATGTTCATCTTATATCCTCCTTTCAAGACACTGTCCATTCCGTTCAACTGCTCTTCCAAGTCCTTTGCTGTCTCTGACAGAATTACAATGTCATCGGCGAACCTCAAACTTTTTACTTCTTCTCCATGGATTTTAATACCTACTCCGAATTTTTCTTTTGTTTCCTTTACTGCTTGCTCAATATACAGATTGAATAACATCGGGGAGAGGCTACAACCCTGTCTCACTCCTTTCCCAACCACTGCTTCTCTTTCATGCCCCTCGACTCTTATAACTGCCATCTGGTTTCTGTACAAATTGTAAATAGCCTTTCGCTCCCTGTATTTTACCCCTGCCACCTTCAGAATTTGAAAGAGAGTATTCCAGTCAACATTGTCAGAAGCTTTCTCTAAGTCTACAAATGCTAGAAACATATGTTTGCCTTTCCTTAATCTATCTTCTAAGATAAGTCGTAGGGTCAGTATTGTCTCACGTGTTCCAACATTTCCACGGAATCCAAACTGATCTTCCCCGAGGTTGGCTTCTACCAGTTTTTCCATTCATTTGTAAAGAATTCGCATTAGTATTTTGTAGCTGTGGCTTATTAAACTGATAGTTTGGTAATTTTCACATCTGTTAACACCTGCTTTCTTTGGGATTGGAATTATTATATTCTTCTTGAAGTCTGAGGGAATTTCGCCTGTCTCATACATCTTGCTCACCAGTTGGTAGAGTTTTGTCAGGACTGGCTCTCCCAAGGCTGTCAGTAGTTCTAATGGAATGTTGTCTACTCCCAGGGCCTTGTTTCAGCTTAGGTCTTTCAGTGCTCTGTCAAACTCTTCAAACAGTATCATATCTCCCATTTCATCTTCATCTACCTCCTCTTCCATTTCCATAATATTGTCCTCAAGAACATAGCCCCTGTATAGACCCTCTATATACTCCTTCCACCTTTCTGCTTTCCCTTCTTTGCTTAGAACTGGGTTTCCATCTGAGCTCTTGATATTCATGCAAGTGGTTCTCTTTTCTCCAAAGGTCTCTTTAATTTTCCTGTAGGCAGTATCTGTCTTACCCCTAGTGAGATAAGCCTCTACATCCTTACATTTGTCCTGTAGCCATCCCTGCTTAGCCATTTTGCACTTCCTGTCAATCTCATTTTTGAGACGTTTGTATTCCTTTTTGCCTGCTTCACTTACTGCATTTTTGTATTTTCTCCTTTCATCAATTAAATTCAGTATCTCTTCTGTTACCCAAGGATTTCTACTAGCCCTTGTCTTTTTACCTACTTGATCTTTTTATATCTTTTTATATGTTCATCAAATGTCTCTGAGAACACTATAATGTCATCTAAATAACAAAGACACATCATCTACTTCAGGTGCCTTAGAAAATTATCCATCATTCGTTCAAAAGTTGCTAGTGCAGACCAAACGGCATTACCTTAAACTCATACAGGCTCTCAGGGGTGATGAATGTAATTTTCTCACTATCAGCCTCATCTACTTTGATCTGCCAGTATCCCAAATACATGTCCATGGTTGCGAAAAACTTAGCCCCCTTCAGACAATCTAGTGTATCATCAATTCGTGGAAGAGGGTAAACGTCCTTTTTAGTTATCTTATTAAGCTTCCCGTAATCAACGCAAAAGCGCCAACTGCCATCCTTTTTTCTGACGAGGACCACTGGTGATGATCATGGACTCTGCGAAGGCTGAATGATGTCGTTCTCCATCATTTTCTCTATCTTGTCAAGAATTATTCGACGTTCTGTTGCTGACAGACAGTATGCTCTCTGGCTTATTGGTTGATGGTCTCAAGTGCTAATCCAGAGCTCCACTGTCAATTTGTCTAATTTGCTCTGCACCTGTGGACTGAAGCAGTCAGAGAACTTTTGAAGAATGGCAAGTAGCTTCTTCTGTTGTTCCTTAGTGAGATCTTGTGATAGTCTAGATAGAAGATCTTGTCTCGTAGTGGTAGTGCTAATTTCGCTCACAGACTCGGCATGGGATGTTTCTATGATGCTCAGCTGTTCTTCAATTTATTGCTCAGCGGTTGCTATGCACATGCATCTTGGAAGGCTCTGCGGTTCTTGGTGGCAGGTAACTATCCACAATTCACCAAATCCATTCTCAAATGAGACGACAGAGGCTGGGATGACCAAGTTATTCTTCAGTGGTATGCTTCTCTTACATTCCACTACAAGATCCATGGGTTGATGCATGGCATGACGTGTGACAGTTACCTTTCTAGCACTGACTGCAGGAATGATCACTTCATGCAGCACATATTGTCTCCATACACTCGGATGAGCATCTTCCTGTTCACAGTATCTCATCTCTTCTAGCATAATCTTCAAGCGACCACAATCTGTAATTGCCTGAGAAGCTTTCAAAAAGTCCCATCTGAGAATGACATAATGGCTACACTCTTGTAAGATGATGATTTCTAAGGGCTGTGTATCGCCACTTATATCCACACGAATGGTACATCTTTTGTAGGTTTTACATATTTCCCATTAGCCTCCCTCAGCAGAGATGTTTTGTTGTCAGCGAGTATGGTTTTCTGCAACTGGCAATGGTACTTCTCCAAAATGACGCTCCAGAGTCCACAAGAGCTTGGGCTGGTTGGCCATCCATGAGGATATCGACATAGTTCCCTATCATTTTTGTAGTGATCAACGGCAGAGGATTTTTCTCTTTGGCGGCCTCACCTCCAAGGAAGGTCGTACCCTTTAGTTTTCCAGGTTGCGGCGGCTAGGTGATCAGCTGGAGCTTCTATACAGTGATGGAGACCTTGATCAGCGTGTTGGGGAGTGTCCTCTCCAGTAGCTAGTTGGGGCGATGGTGACCTACATCGTCCTGCACCCACATCTTCTTGTTCATCTTCGTTGTCCCGGAGTTGGCGTCAGCTAAGATCAGTCTGCTGTCTTCTGGTGTGGGCGTTATCAAATATCCGCCACCTTTCTCAACAATAGTGCACCACATGCCCCGGTTGTCCACAGGGGAAACATACTGGTTGGTTATCCTGGGTCCTCCAGCCTTCCTTGGTGTCCAACAGGTTCCTCTTGCGGCATTGTAGGAACGTAACTCTGCCTTGGTCTCAACTTGTTCACTGTTTTAAAGGGAAATGAAGGACGAGAGATTGGATTCAATGTCTGTTCCACTTCCTCCCTTATGACCTCTTGAAGCATCTTGGTTTTTTGCTCGCCGTGCAATCCAAGTGCCTTCTGAACTTCCTCTCTCACTGTCTGACGAAGACCACTTGTAAAATCATTCACTTCCTCCATCACAGACATCGATATGACATTTGGAAGCCATTCAAACTTCTTGGGTGTAATTCGTTTTTGATGCATTGTCTCGATATACTGGCACCATTTTATGAAGTCGTCTACTGTCGACACCCTTCATGAGATGTGCAACCTTATCTTCCTTCTTCATTCTAGGATCCACTATCTTACACAGCTCCAAGATGTCTTGAATGTAGGATGCTGTAGTTTCTCCTGGACGCTGTGCCCTGCACTTTAATTCATCTTCAGCCTCGCACTTCTGTCGTAGTGTGTTACCGAAATACTTGCGCAGTTCCACCTGGAATACTTCTCAGCTTGTGAACTTCTCCTCGTTGTTCTCATACCATTGTTTGGCAGTGCCATCCAAGTAGAAAAATATGTTAGCCAAACACATGGTCTCATCCCATTTGTTAAATTTGGCTATACACTCGTATACCTTCAACCACTTGTTTGGATCTTGGCCATCATCACCAGAGAACCCAGAAGGATGTCTCATGTGGTAGCACGAAGTTGCTGTCATCATAACGTCCTCTTCTTCTTCTGTCTCCGATAGATTGCAATCTGTTGAATATGGCTCAGACTCAGGTTTCTCGCCACATAAACAGCGGCTCTGTCGTGGCCTGATGGGAGCCACTGTGTCGTCAATATTGTGCGCTATCACAGGTTCCAATACCCAGCGCCTCCATCAGAATAATGTCACATAGAAGGACGTGTAATTAGATGAATGACGAACACTAACTTCTAACAAAGAGATAGAGGGGCTGGCCAGTACTTACCTCAGCTCAGTACAGCCGATAGATACACATAAAACAGAACTGAAATTTTAAGTTCCTAGCTTTCGGAACAAATGTTCCTTCATCGGGGAGGAGAGAGGGGAAAGAAAGGGAAGAAGGGAAAGGAGATTCAGTTACTCACAACCCAGGTTATGAAGCAACAGGGAAAGGAAAATAGGGAGGGTAGCAAGGATGGAGGCATGGTTGTCAGAGGGAAGCCAAAGATATTCTACTGTAAGTACTGTGCCAGCTTCAAACCAAAGAGGATGCATACAGAAGTAAAGAGATATATAGTATAAAGATAAACACAACTATGTAGGATGAAAAGATGCGTGAATAGCTAAAGAGGAAAGGGAAAGAGGAGAAGACTGAAGAGTGAATGGGAGTGAGGTTGTTTAACGTAGGTTCAGTCCAGGGGGATGGCGGGATGAAAGGATGTGTTGGAGTGCAAGTTCCCATCTCCGCAGTTCAGAGGGACTGGTGTTGGGTGGGAGAAGCCAAATGGCACGTACGGTGTAGCAGGTTCCTAGGTCCCTAGAATTATGCTGGAGGGCATGCTCCGCTACTGGGTATTGGGCATCTCCTAGGCGGACAGTTCGTCTGTGTCTGTTCATGCGCTCAGCCAGTTTAGTTGTTGTCATGCCGATGTAAAAGGCTGTGCAGTGCAGGCATGTCAGTTGATAAATGACATGTGTAGTTTCACACGTAGCCCTGCCTTGAATTGTGTATGTTTTGCCAGTAGCGGGGCTGGAGTAGGTGGTTGTGGGGGGATGCATGGGGCAGGTTTTGCAGCGGGGTCGGTTACAGGGGTAGGAACCGCTGGGTAGAGAAGGTAGTCTGGGAATATTGTAGGGTTTAACAAGGATGTTACGGAGGTTAGGGGGGCGACGAAAGGCAACTCTGGGTGGTGTGGGGAGAATTTTGTCAAGGGATGATCTCATTTCAGGGGTCGACTTGAGAAAGTCATATCCCTGGCGGAGTAATTTGTTGATGTTTTCGAGGCCAGGATAATATTGGGTGACAAGGGGGATGCTTCTGTGTGGTCTGGGGGTAGGAACATTGTTGTTGGACGGGGAGGAATGTATTGCTCGGGAAATCTGTTTGTGGACAAGGTCTGCAGGATAGTTGCGGGAGAGGAAAGCACTGGTCAGGTTATTGGTGTAATTGTTGAGGGATTCGTCACTGGAGCAGATACGTTTGCCATGAATACCTAGGCTGTAGGGAAGGGAGCGTTTGATGTGGAAAGGATGGCAGCTATCAAAGTGAAGGTACTGTTGTTTGTTTGTGGGTTTGATATGGACAGAGGAGTGGATGTGAGCTTCAACAAGATGAAGGTCAACATCCAGGAAGGTGGCTTGGGTTTTGGAGAAGGACCAGGTGAAATTCAGATTCGAAAAGGAGTTGAGGTTATGGAGGAAATTAAGGAGTGTTTCTTCACCATGAGTCCAGACCACAAAGATGTCATCTATAAACCTATACCAGGCCAGGGGAAGCAGCTGTTGGGTCTTCAGGAAAGCCTCCTCCATGCGGCCCATGAAGAGGTTGGCATAGGACGGAGCCATCCTGGTTCCCATGGCCGTTCCCCTGATTTGTTTGTAGGTCTGGCCCTCAAAAGTGAAGTAATTATGGGTGAGGATGAAGTTGGTAAGTGTGATAAGGAACGATGTTTTTGGAAGATCTTTGGGTGGGCGTTGGGAGAGGTAGTGCTCAAGGGCAGAGAGACCATGGGTATGTGGGATGTTTGTGTAAAGGGATGTAGCATCTATGGTGACAAGAAAGGTTTCAGGTGGGAGAGGAGTGGGAATGGATTTGAGGCGTTCTAGGAAGTGGTTTGTGTCTTTGATGTAGGATGGGAGTCTGCGGGTGATAGGTTGTAGGTGCTGGTCTACCAGAGCTGAGATACGTTCGGTTGGGGCTTTGAAGCCTGCTACAATGGGATGGCCAGGATGGTTCTCTTTGTGGATTTTGGGTAATAGGTAGAAGGTAGGGGTACGTGGCTCAGGTGGAGTGAGTAAGTCTATGGAAGCCGTTGTGAGGCCTTGTGAGGGACCTTGGATTTTTAGGATTTTTTGCAGCTCAGTCTGGACGGAGGGAATGGGGTCCTGGGTAACAGCTTTGTAGGTTGAGGTGTCAGAGCGTTGACGCAGCCCTTCTGCCACATACTCCACACGGTCAAGTACGACAGTTGTGGAGCCTTTATCCGCCAGGAGGATGACAATAGAGCGGTCTATTTTCAGCTCCTTAATGGCACGGGATTCAGCTGGGGTGATGTTGGGGGTTGTCAGTATGTTCTTCAAGAAGGACTGGGAGGCAACACTGGATGTGAGGAATTCCTGAAATGTCTGCAAGGGATGGTTTTGGGGGAGGGGAGGAGGATCCCTTTGAGAAGGCAGTCGGAACTGTTCTAGACTGGGTTCAACACTGGGTCTAGTATTTGGGGGCTGTGTTTGGGTAGTGAAGTGATATTTCCAGTTGAGGTTCCGGGTGAATGACAGGAGATCTTTAACCAGGGCAGTGTGGTTGAATTTAGGTGTGGGGCTAAAGGTTAAGCCTTTTGATAGAACAGATGTCTCTGGAGGAGAGAGGGATCTGGATGAGAGGTTTAGGACTGAATTGGGACTGGTGATATGTGGCATTTGACTGTGGTTATAGTTGAGATTTGGTCTGTGTGGGGTATGTGCTGGGATGGGGAGATTGAGTAGGGTGGCTAGGCTAGGTTTGTTGGCTATGAGGGGGGTTTGTTGAAGGTTCTGTTGTGGTTGGTGTTTGTGAGGGATAGGGAGAGGGACCCCACTTCTTAGG